>NC_057797.1:413355775-413631612 GCF_018294505.1 Triticum aestivum | reverse complement strand
ACGCGCGCACAATGGCCAAGACAGGGGGCAGCAAGGGCCCTGCCCCCCCTAACATCACTATATATCGAGGCTAATATGAATGTGATCATTAGACAATTGCTGGTAAAAATGGTTTAAGTTGATGAATTGGCCCTCTTTGTAAAGGATTAGCAATGCTTGGCCCCCTAGCTCATGGGACATTTTTCATGGCTCCGCCACTGCGCGCAACAGCGCACGTTCTCGCCCCCTCTCTCTAAATATCGATCTCGCAGTTGTGCACTCCTTCATAGTCTCCCTCCACTCGGCCCCTCGCACCATCTTCTAGCCCCCACCGGATTTTGCCACATGTACAATCTAGCAGACTCCATGATTGAACTTAAGCATAATGCACAAATCTCAAAACAACAGTGGTTCTCCTTTGTTCTAGAATATTTCATATCATAACTTCCCAAACTTTTTTTCTAGTTGAATTGCCATTATTTGTTTTTACTTTATGCTTTACAATGCACAATTCCATGAATCATAAAATAGATTAAGAGCTTCTTTGATTCAAAGGATTCTCAAAGGAATTTTGGAGGATTCTAATCCTTAGGAATTTTTCCTATCTTGGTTGTTTGATTCGTAGGATTGTAAACCATAGGAAGTTTTCCATATGATTCATTTGCACTAGATTTGATAGGAAACATCCCATCCACTCAAACCTCTTTGAAAGAATTCTGCATTTTTTCTATGCACGATCAAACACTCATACCATCTTGTAGGATTCAAGACGACATTCCACTCTAATCCCATGTTCTTCGTATTCCCGCGTTTTGGAAATCCTACAAATCAAAGAGGCCCTAGGTTTTTTTATAAAAACTAATTGATTTTGAATGAGATGAACTATAAGAATTAAACGAAGGTCTACATCAGGCATATATGACTCAGAGCTTACATGCTACAGTGCGGTATTTATTCATAATTTGGTTGCAAAATCTGACGCGTGCAATGCACGTGTACCTTACTAGTACTTCAAGTATGTGAAAAACACAATGGCACGCTACACGGTGTCTCTCTTACAGTTCATGAAGCCACATGGCACATGTGGAGGCGTTGTCGCGACATCCTTGTGTGGATTGATCACAGTGACGTGCTGCTGGTTCCAGAAGAATGTACTCGTCCTCCCTGAGCCGCACTGGCAGTACATGCACGAAGCAAAGATGTGCACGCACGCCACACACGCACTCATTCCCTCACACGCACACGCGGGTACACGGGCGGACACAATTTTGTACCAAGATCCACCCCATGTGATAATTTGACGTGTGTAAAGTCCTTCACTTCATTGATGGTCAATTAATACAGCACATGCAAATTGAGTGGATGTGAGGGCGGAAGAAAGAAATTACTACTCCACTACGCGCATGCGAGTAGTTAAATCATGGGTTGCTAGTAGTACTTCCATTGGTCTCCTTCGTATTTTGTGCCAATTTTTGACAGTAACATAATATTTACGCATCTGAGCAGTGTAGTCTACTACAAATTTATGTTTCACTAAACTCATCGGGAGCCATTTCGGGCCTCGAAACCAAAAACCATCAATTAATCTTTACCTTGTTCCCATCACATTCGAAAGTACTAGTGCTACAATTAAGTGCAAGCCTGCTCACACCTACCAATACGTACCAAACCTGAACGTGTTCCCACTATGCAGGTTTTAGTACTAGTGCTAGTACTTAGGTTATAAAAAGGGGAACTACCTAACTGAAAATTACTCTACCTTCCTCCTCATAAGTCATCCTTCTTCGTCCGTCCTTGCCATGGCCGGTGTGCAGAGCTCTAGGTCGAGAACTACTCGTAACAAGGGAGCGGCAACCAAGGCTGTGGAAAAAAAGAGAGGGCTCTCCGCCACGCAGAGACCTCAAAAGATCTCTCACGGGTAGGCGATGGCTCCCAGGAGCGCCCTAGACGCGGAGGCAAACATGCCGAGTGGTGGCACTGGAGTCATTATCCCTCGACGGCATGCCCGATCAGCTCAATAAGCACCTCAATAAGCAGAAGGAGTTCATCCATGGCTTGGTGGAGCTATTGAAGGAGAGCCTCGACGACATGCCCGCTGAGCTCAATGAGCAGGGGGAGTTGACCACCGGCTTGGTGATGCTGCTGAAGAAGAGCATTGCCTCGGAGAAGAAGGCGACCAGCAAAATCCTGCAACTTCAGGAGGACAAGGTGGAGCTCTGCCACAAGCTCGACCTGCTGAAGGAGGAGAACGCCGGCTGGAAGAAGCTGCATGATAATAGTAGTTCCTCGATGAAGATGTTGCAGGCCCTCGTCATGGAACAGAAGGAGGAGTTGGCGAAGCTCCGCATCGAGTACCCGGCTGCTGTCAAGGTACGTAATGCGACCGTGGAACAGATGATGAAGGCTCGCATCGAGAAATCCCGCGTCATGGACACAATGATGAAGATGGTGGAGGAGACACGCAAGGAGATGGAGGTCGTGGAGGCGATGAAGAAGCAGTTACGACTCCACGGCCAGCAACCCTTCATGTAGTGAGAGCAGCGCCCCAGACTTGTGTGTGCGTCTTCCTTCTTTTTGGGGGGTGATAATCCTCCTTCTTCTTTTGCTCATGTGTTTCTTATTTTGCTTCGGGTGTTTGGCCGCACATGTCACCTTCTCTGCGAGGCATGAATAGAACAATGCTAAAAATGAGATGACTAGCAAATTAGATCATTCTTTATTGCCAATAGAACAATGCCTCTTGCTGGTAATATATAATAAGAGTAGAGAGTAGAGGATATGGCACTGGGCTGCCATGTTTCGTGCTCTTCCGTCATACTCCAGTGGAAAACTTGAGTATACCGCATGGTTCTTTGCTCATCCTCAGGTCGTCGGCACATTTATACGAGCAGTCAAATCACAAGGCCCCGCCTTCCAGCAGTAATGAGCCGTCAAATCACAAAGGCCCTCGCCTCTCGTGAAAAGGACCAAGCTAGACTGCCCCGCCCTCTAGCCTTTTAGCAAATGTATACATTTGTACAGTAATAGTATCTATGGATTGCGCCATGGAGAAAAACTAACAAGATGTAATTAAATAAAAAAGGTGGTACATATAGAGAGCGCTCGTCGCCAAATTATGCATATACTATGTGACACTATCCACTATGAAGGTACTAGTAACATAGACTAGTAACTAGTCTATGCTACTCTCCACTATGACCAACCAAAGTCGAGGCGTGGATACCTACAAGGGCCTGGTTGTGTCTATACTTGGACAACTCACCCGACTGCATGCGCACCAGGCAGACGAAGCTCGTGTCGTATTGGTGTCATGTGTGGCCCGCACATTAACCAAAACCTCGCGCCTCCATCTTAGCCTCCGCGTTTTAAACTTCTCAATCTCAAGGCCAAGGAGCAACTTGAAACCTATGATAGAGCCAATCGGATGGTTGAGAACACTACAATTTGTAGCTACAGATGCATGTGTGAGAGAGGACGAGTGCGTGCATGCACCTCTTCTCAGAGTACAACTGTATGTGGGTGGCATCGACGTAGGGAGCAGTGATGGTGCGTGCGAGAAGTCCCGAGAGATAGGTGTAATGCGTCTGAAAAAAGACTAGTCTATAGCTCGCCACGAGGCTATTCCTGTCGAATGCCAAGCGTAAGATATGTATCCGACGGTGCTAGTTTTTGCACGTACACAGCAGTAGAAAAAGAACTAGTACCATGGCATATGGTACACCACGGCCGAGAAAACGCGCTGACATTACGCCATCCGGGAATAGTGCTGCACTTCGAAACTAGAACCGTCAATAAATTTTGAGCGCGTCTCATCACATTCCAAATTACTACTACTACCACGCTATATTTAATTGCAAACCTGTTCACACCGATCACAACCTAAACGGTTTCCCACTTAGGAGCGTATTAGTAGTACTCGGTTATAAATACTACTATGCTAAGATGAATGCACATTCCTCCTCAACTCCTCATCCACAAAAAACAATCAAGTCAATCAAGCCATAGCTAGCGTGAGTTCTGGGTCGAGAGATTTCCACCAAGGAGAGGTGAGCATGGAAGAGGAAGCATGAGAGATGTCCCGCCTCACCGCGAAAGTAGCTGACATGTCCAGCCACGCAGCAGTAGCAGCACAGAGGTCCCGCCGCGCCGGCGAAGCAGCACGGAGGTCCCGTCGCGCCGTCAATGTAGCAGACTGGTCCGGCCACGCCGCGGAAGCAGCAAAGATGTCCCGCCGCGCCGCCAAAGTAGCAGGGAGGTCCCGTCGTGCTGCAGCGGCATGGGAAAATTTCTCACAGGCAGGCGAGGACTCTTACACGCGCATTCATGCAATAGTCCATAGCCAGATGGATCAGATCTCCGGCTGAATGAGGATGCAGGACGAGGCTACCGGCGTCATCCGGCAAATAGGGGAGGGCAATGTGAAGCTCTGGGGCGAGCGTGACCTGCTGAGGGTGAAGATCGCCGGAAGGGCGAAGCAGGAGGAGGAGACCGCTGCCTTGTTGCAGAGGACGGGCGTCATCATCAAGAAACTTATGGACGAGAATGCCATGCTCCACATCGAGCACAATAGGATAGTGGAGAAATCCATGGATGCTGCCAAGCAGCGTATTAAGGACATGAAACTGATGAAATAGATCATCGCTCGCCGCGAGAACTAGTCTCCGCAACCTGCAACGCATAAAGAAAGTAGAGATTAGCGAGCCAGATCGTTGTATGCATCTTCCTTCTTCTTTTGCCCTTGTGTATTTCGGGCGTAGCCGCATGTGGCTTTTTTTAATTATCTTCCTAATTATATAAGACAATTATTATCCACTCTCGTCATCCTTATATATATTCATCAGTCTTGCTATAAGTCACAGTAGATGCTATATAGGTCCGTCAGATCTTACATCAAGATCCATGCAAAATTTTCTTTTCAGATTTTCTTTTTTCTCTCTTAAATCTCAGTCGAGTGAGACATTGCCACGCCATTAAACAGAGGCTCGGGCGCCATTAATGGAGACCTTGGGAGAGAGGTGGACGGCAGATGGAGGTCAAAGGGCCCGCACGCCTCCCGTACTCAAATAGCTACCCTGCACAGCGCCTCCTAGCTAATAAAAAAGGGGACGCGTGGCGGCACGTAAATGGTAAATAGAACGCCCACGGTTTCAATAATACTTGTGTTTCCAATTGTAACATGACAACACTTGTTCCAAAATGACTTTGTTGATCGTTAATGTGTGCGCATTCACAACTCGGACAACAAAATTACCACAGCATGTTGGTGCCATGTCATGACACCAAGCCAAGTTTCATGATTTTAATGCGTGTTTTGGATTTAGAGGAATTAAAAAACCAAGTTTGTCAATGTTTCCAGCCGAGCCATGACGCCCAGATGTTTGAATTTCATTCCCATTTCTCGCATGGGACCTAGAAATTTACCCGAGGACACACATGTGATTTTTCAACCAGCTTTGGTGCACTAGAGCATGTGCTTGTATTTAAAATTTGAATTATGCACACAAAGGTGACACGTTCCATCTTAGAACCACGAGCCTTCTTGAGAGAAGCTCCGGTTTGCAAGAAACTTATACCAAAACTTGTTCCTATTCTGCAAAAAAAAATTTACCACAGCATGGTAGTACCATGACATGACACCATGCCAAGTTTCATGATTTTCAGGCATGTTTTGGATTTACAAGAATTTCAAAACCAAGCTTCTCAATGTTCTCGGTCGAACCACGATGCCTAGATGTTTGAATTTCATTCCCATTTCTTGCATGTGACCTAGAAATTCACCCGAGGATATACATGTGATTTTTCAATCAACTTTGGTGCACGGGAGCATGTGCTTGTAGTTCAAATTTGAATTATGCACATTAAATGACCAGAAAGTCAATTAATGTATAGAAAAGGCCAAACGAACCAGGAATAATTCCAAAATTTAACAGGGCACTCATATAGTTCTATGTTGCCTCTATAAAGAAAATCTGGGGGGAGGCAGCGTATATTGTTTCGCACGCAAAGGTATAAGGAAATAAAGAAATTAGTATACCTATTTAATTCTTGGGTTATTATTATTTATGCCACTAGTTGTGTATCACTACTCAGTTCTTCCATTAGAAGTTACATCTACTCAAAAAATGCCATCGATCTGTGAGATGCCTGCTCAAAAATGCAATTAGATATCTAAAAAATGCCATCGTTAAATTAGATGTTTGCTCAGAAATGCCATTAGACATTGTTATTTTCATGTCAAACCCGTTGACCATGTTACATGACAAAAATAAGCCGATTCTCACAATGATAAGTTAATGGTGTCCAGCACAACACACCCCTCAAATAAAACTAAGCACCCTGGAATTCTTTGACAAAACTAAGCACCCTGAAATTCTTTGACAACTAAACTGTTGGTTATATGATGTTGGCCATATATATTGTACGTATATAATGTGAAGAAACGAGTGGTAGTACTATACCAACTAAAAGATGAAATGTACGAAATGTAACAAGAAGAAACATAACATAGTTCTGCTGGGGGCTCAGCACAACACACCCCTCAAATAAAACTAAGCACACCTGAAATTAAACTAAGCAACTAATCCGGTAGACACTGCATTAGAACCACCATGAGCAACGACACTGCCACCTTACTTGGACTCCTCGTCCACGTCCTCGACTTCATCCTTGTCCCTCTTCCTCTTGGCCGATACTTATTTGCTTGAACCGCACACTTGGCTCTTGCTCTTCATCCAATCCTTGTAGATATTGAAACAAAGGTAGCCATCCATTGCAACGTAGTGGCCGGATGTGGTCTATATCTAGTACATTACACTCACATGCATGATGAAACTTGAATGGAGGTTTCTTCAGTGTACCATATGAAGGATGAACCATGGCTCCTGCCAGGGTCAGCATTGAAGGCTGATCACGGGAGGGCGCTAGCCCTTTCTTCTGGAGGTCGAAGGGGTTGCCTACAACGAGGCCTATCCGATCCAGGACATCCCCGTCGTTCCTAAAGTCTACAGTAACGAATATGACTCGGTCGTCCTTGAGGAAATTCTTAAAATCCTGGCACTCAATGTCGGCATAGCATATGTGGTAGACTAAGCATAAGTCATGCACGCAAACCTGGATCACAGCGGGCTTCTTCTTCTCTGCCTCCTTTAGATTCTTCTCGCTTCCCACGACTGTGGTGTACTCAACATCTAGCCCAGTGACCCACTCATCATTTGAGTTTTCAAACATGCGTTTGAAGCGAGCAAGGCATTCTTTGACCTTTGCGGAAGAACGGGTGTAGATGACGTAGAACTCATCGCCGGTGATGGTTCTAACCTTGTACTCACCACCGATCATGGAGATTTGGGACGCCATGGATTTGGGAGGAGGGTTAGGATTAGTGGAACTATCGTAATGTGAAAGGGCGGGACGACTAGGAGCGGTTTATCGATTGTAAAAATGTTGAGTGGGGCCACGTGTGAATGGCAGGGTAGTGGCTTGCCTGGTGGATAAATGGATTCATGCACAGTACTATGGCGGCCCAATTAGATGTCATGTCTACTCGACGCCCAATTAAATGGCTTTCGATGTCATGTCAAGCGTCGGGAAAATTACAGGTGATATGAAGCTTTCCATTCTCCCATGATACGGGCTTCCGAGAGCCCTTGGATCTGAGATCGAACAGTTGCATGGTGTGATTCTAGACCTATGGGTGAATATCCTATCCTGGAGGGTTGTTCTGCAAATTTTCAGCAACTTAGCATGCGACCGTTCGATCTCAGATCCGAGGGCTGCCAGCAGCCCGTATCATGGTCGCGCCTACCACGACCGTCGCCTCGCTCGCGCGGTCGTGTCCTTGGAGATTTAACACGGTGCTTTAGGCTATCTGATGTTGGCATGTCATACATAGTCATCACTTAGTCACTCATACAACAAGGTTAGCTATAAGGTTGACTATAAGAGTATTTTTTGTTTACTTCTCTCTATCTCTTTCTTCGTAGTATTTATTGCATTTTCCAAGGAGTGACCTCTTCCAATGAAATGGTGCTTAGATGAGGTGCTATGGGCATTAAATGGCTTAGCAACTCAAGTCCCCAATGTATAGTGCTTAGTTTTTTGTTGCTAAGTTTGCTTCATCTAGGTACATGCGCTTATCACTGTTTCTTCCTGGGGTCACCAAACTAGTCTCTCTCTTCTTAATTAATTTGCCACATCAGACTTTATGCCTATGTGGCAGGCTTAGCACCTGTAGGATCAAGTACAATAGTGGGCTATAAGCCCACTTTACATGGCATTTTTGCATATGTGGGGGAAAGAGGCAAGGAAAAAGTGGAGGAGTGGGCTCTCAAGCAAGAGCCAGCCTCTACATGGTGGAGTATCGGGAGAGGCACCTGTATGGAGGTGGTCAGGAATCGGGAGACTCAAGTGGGTCGTAGCGCCGCAGTTAAAATGATAATGGCAAGTCAAATCACTGGGCCCCACCTGTCCAGCAGTAACTCACTATCAAATCACACAGCCCTACATTTGCAGCAGCCTGCTCCCTCATCTTCTCACGTCTCTGTCGAACCGACTAGGCGGAATTGCCCGGCCTACCGCGCGGGAAAAGCCCCGCCCTCGACTTTTAAATAGTACAGTATACTAATTTTGTATCCATGGATTGCACCAAGGAGCAAAGCCTCAAGAAAATGGCGGTACACATGTACGGAGTATACAGCACGCCCGTCGCGTTCGCGTCGCACCCCAGACGGTCGGTCGGTCTGGCACGCCGCTCTCCGAATGGAGCGCGCGTCATATTGCGTTTGCACACACATGTGGGACCGCAATTGAGAACCGACCATAGGCACACTCCCCGGCCCTGCAAGTCGGGTGAGTTAATAGAAGTACATACGTTGGTACCTGGACGATCCCTGCAAGACACGGAAGATCAGTTCGCCCATGCATCTGACCAGACTCCAGCAGACACGCCTAGATTGGCTATCGTCTACATATCATGCAGGCTATGTTGTACAGGGTTGTAGTTCTGGTGAGAAATCTAAAAAAAGGTTTCTTGTCATCTAGGTCATGTGCTTCGGATCATTGCGAGGGTTAAACAGCGACAACTGAGTTGGGCTAGTCATTGGGGGCACATGCACGAAGACTACTCGAATGCCATCTAGGTCAAGCCGGCTATGTTAATTAGGACATCTATCGACGGACCCCTTTTCTACGAGTTTATCTTTAATTTGAGCTTTGATCCTTGTCTAGTTTGACCGTCGGGATTCATCTTGTCTCCTTTGGGCAGTGAGGTTATGATTTCTTGTCATGTGGCATTTTTTCGTGTTATATGTTATAATCCGGTGCTTCAGATCAAAATGACGACAACTGCGCCTCCGGGGCATGTACATGAAGACTTTTCGACAGTCATTGCTGAGGTCAAGCTGGTTCCGGCCGATAGGCAAAAGAAAACTAGTACTCCACTATATAGGCAGGAGCCTCCGCGCTTGCTTGCTAGTGTTGCTCTCTTCACATTGTCTCGTCCTCTCTAGATCTAAACACGACAGTGGAGGCCACACTCTCTCTCTCTACTCACCGCTGGTCATAGATCCAGCCGGATCCTCTCTGTCGGGGAAGGTGAGAAGGTGCAATGTTCACGCGGTCGTCCTCGGCGACGGCTCTTACCCACTGCCGGCGCGTCCCGATCAGCATGCCTTGCCGTTCTCTCCCAAGCATCGCTGGAGAGGGAGGGTCTCCCACCCCTTCTTCCTCGCTGCTGTAGTGTGGGAAGATCCGGCCTCTCGTCACCCACCTAGCGACATCCCGGCGACCCTCGGGTATAACTTCCTTCGAAACAGGCCTTGCTCTACTTCCTGAGCTCCTGACGTCACTGCATTTGTGTCTTTTACTATTTCTCAGCCCCCCGAAAACCACCTAATTTTTTGCTGTTAAGAGGTCAAACTAGTTCATTCACTCGAATCTAGTAGTACTTGGTTCAAACAAGGAAGAAAGGGGGTGGGGGTGGGGGAAGATTTGTTACCTGAATCTAGGACTTGGTCAAAAGAGGAAATAATGGGGGTGAAAAGTAGCAGAGACTGGCTATCCAACTGGTCTCTAGGTCTAATAGGGAAATAAAGGGAACACGGTACAAACTCAATATAAACCCAATCTATTGGTTGAAAAAGGAAAGAAAGTGGGGACTGGGGGACAAGTCAACAGAGTAAGTCCAGCACTAGATTTGCTAGCCTCACACAGTATAAGGTGGCTATATACCGAACAAAAATGGGACCAACCCAGATATCCTCTTCTGATGTTTGTTGCCCCGAGTTGCTCTTATGTAATGCCACTGGTAAAATGTAGCAGTCGCGCTGTTAAAAGTAAGGACACGTTAAACCAAAGTTGTTTTCAATGTAATGCCTCCAGTAATATGAATCAATGGCACTTTTTTCATGTCCTGCTAAATTTCCCATTAAGATAAGTTGCTTCTTTTCGTTAGAGATGCAACTGTCCTGGTCCGCCTACTCTCCAGGAGCTTCACGACCAACCTTGATGTAGCTCAATTTTATTACAACTAATGAAGAAGAAGCTCTGTGGGTTTCATTTTCTGATGGAAATGGAACCGGGGCTGGAGCCCTTTTCTTAAAAGAATAAGAAGCTGCTAGCTCATGGGACATTGTTTCATTTTAGGTGAACTGCACCAAAAGGTCCCATGAATTGAATCATCCATGTTGGTGACTGGTGTCATCCCTTCTACGATGGCGTTGACTGCAGATATGGTTCCCATCACGAGGTATGTTCCTTTTTGGTCTGACCGTTTGCCAAAGATCCTGCATGTTGATCCTGCTCTTGTTCTACTGTTTTGGCACTGCCATGATAAAGCAGTAATGTTATTATTTTGCACCTTAATCTAGTGGCACTATTAATTTGAGGCAATGTTTTGGCACCGTTGTGCCACTGTTTTTTTATATATCGAAAGAGGGGGTTCCCTCCGATTTCATTAAAGAAACCCAACCATAGAGAACCATTATCCAACAACATCTCAGTGTAAACGGGCAGTTATGCAACTACTACTAGAACGGACTGAGTACTAGCAGGAGACAAGTTCGCCACATAAGCTAGGCAGGTAGGGGGACGCAGCACCAGCTCGACTAAGTTTGGATTACAACCCAAATGCTACCACAGAAACATCAGGGGGAAGATATGGACTGAAAAAGCCAGCTTCATCATCCCAGTCTAAGCACCCCTAGCCTTCATCCTTGCGACGCATGGTACACCTCGTTTGCCACCTGCTCGACCCTAGTGTCACTGATAAAATGAAGTAATAATACAGTTAAAATAGAGTGAGTGTCCTCTCTATCATTTCATTTCCAATGTAGATAAAGAAAGTGCTTCTCTTTGTTAATGTATGTTTCATCAACTAGTCCCATTGTTAATGTTTAAGCGTTTCTGCAAACTGGGGTGCTTAATTTTAGTTGATCTACACAAAAATAGAGATTTGAATGTCTCAAGGCCCCTCCTTGTACTACCGCTGTACACTGATGTTCATCACTAGCAGGAGGTGTATCGGGGAGACTTGGGTCGATTTCCAGTATGATGTAATATTTTCTTCTGTTTATTAGTGTATGTTTCATCAACTAGTGCCACTATACTATAATCACGCCTTTTCATTATCTGTGAAAATAGGGTTATTCAGCTGCATTTTGGTGGAACTGCACAAATGTACGGATGGAACCGGCATATATGTAGAGTGCGAGGTGCCAAGTAAAAATTACTGACACCAACCCTGCTCCATCTAAGCATTGGCATCCAACACCATCAGTGGGATGTGTGGAGCTCACTATGGATGGATCTTTCTCGGCAGCAAATCCTCTAACCAAATACTAGTAGCTTAGACTTAAAAAAATACTAGTAGCTTATATTGGCAGTTTTCTAGGGGTGTACTCTTTTCTGAAAGAAGCACCAATCTATTTCTCTTTATTTGTACACAGTGTCACAACTTTGACCCAAAGGTCCAGAGCTATTTTAGGGTGATTGGCGTAGTACTCGGAGACTGATTGTAAGCATGATTTTTATTACTTGTCACACTGATTGTAAGCATGAGCAGATGGAAGATTAGATTAATGCGAAGCTTACCTTAAACCCTACCGACGCCGTTGAAACGGGACGAGCGTCGAGGGAACCGTGAAGAACGTCGGGGAAGCGACGTCGCGCCATCCGGCCTCCTCTTGCGGTGGGAGAACGAATACTCCTGTGGCTTCGGCTGGCTCTGCACCCTCAGGAACGGCACACTGTACTCGATCGATTCGTTATCCTCTGGGTGCTCGACCTTCGACCGATACACCCACCACCTCCACCTGACTTTCACCTTGGGCGAATCGGTCTGCTCCATCACCCAGAGGAGATAGTCAATGAACTCAAAGGACTGCGGCGTGCCTGCCGCCGAGGAGTAGATCGGCGCCCTCATCACCGCCGTCTCGCTCTTTTGCATACATTGCCACATGGCCCTCACTGTCCTTGAAATCTCCCACTCATTATCAAACCAATTAAGGATCTCCTTCAACTTGGCTAACTTTGCCTAGTCGCCGCCGGTGATCTGCCTGTTTCGTTGCTGCATCCCCTCCATAGATGTCCTTCTGAGTGGTCCAGTGCTAGCTTTTGAAGATGGGAGGAGAGACGGTGGTCTTGCAATAGAGAAGAGGGAGAGGCGAGACGGTGGTTTTGGAATGGACATGATGGAGAGGATAGGGTGGTTTTGAAATGGAGAAGAGGGAGAGGCGAGACGGTGGTTTTGGAATGGAGATGATGGAGAGGAGAGGTTCCCCTGCCTTTCGGTCGCTGACAGGTGGGCCCCGCGCTTGGTGGGACCCATGTGTCAGTGTTTCAATGGCAGGATGGGCTACGTCAGGGAATCCTCGTCCGAGGAGAGAAGAGGTGGTTTTGCAATGGAGAAGAGGGAGAGGCGAGACGGTGGTTTTGGAATGGAGATGATGGAGAGGAGAGGAGGTGGTTTTGCAATGGAGAAGAGGGAGAGGAGCGTGTGGCAGTGATTTAGGATTGGACGAGAGGGCCGGCGCGCTGTGACTGGATCAAAATCAAAATCAATTTACCCTTCAATTAAGAAAGCGACCCCACATTAACTAGTTTCCCTTTTATTCTAGGTCATAATTGACCATGATTTTCACAAATAAAATATATGTTATATGTTGCAAAAATAATATAATTTGAAAGTACATTCAGATACGAACCAAACGATACAATTTTTGGTGAAATGCATTCACATTTTGCTTGTCAAATACAGTACATGGTCAAACTTTGACCCAAAATACGCAAAACAAAAAAATACTTCCAAGACCAGCGCCGCTCTTCCGCTCTTCTCCTCTTAAACCACCGCAGCTCCTCTCCTGTTCCAATCTAAATCCAGCGTCGCTCCTCTCCTCTTCCATTTCAAAACCACCACCCCTCCTCTCCTGTTCCAATCCAAAACCAGCGTCGCTCCTCTCCTGTTCTAAACCAAAACCAGTGCTACTCCTCTCCTCTTCCATTCAAAAACCATTGCCGGCGAGTGAAGGTATTGTGGAGAAGTAGATCGATGGAGGAGTACAACCGATACATGAGGATCGGAGACGGCGACCCTATGAACCTAGCTAGGATGTTGGAGATACAGTCTTGGTTTGACAACAAGGACCAACTAGCGGCGACGGCAACATCCATGGTCATATATCTGCAATAGAGAGAAAGGGGGCGATATTCCCGGAGGGAGTCGCGCGGGAGTACATAGAGCTGCTCCTCTGGGCCATGGAGCAAACAGATTCACCGAATCCGATCATGAGGGAGCGGTGGTGGGAGTATCGATCCTAGATGGAGCATCCACCAGAGATTGAAGGATCAAGCATCTACAGGGTGTCGTTTGTGAGGGTGTCGTGCCAGAGTAAGCCGGTGGAGTCTTCGTCGATCGAACCCAACTGCAAGAGGAGAAAAAACAGTTGGCCCGACGACGCTTCCCCACCATCCTCTCCCTCGCCGTTCACATCGTCTCATGGGGCGGCTGTCTGCCGCCGAGGAATAGGAGGGATTCCCCCCCCCCCCAGACAAATAGTCGGGCAGGTTGTGAATTGTCAGGAGGAGCTTAGGGTTGTTAGTATTTGCAGGTTGTGAATTGTGTTTTGTGTTGTGTATTTTGAGAGTACTTTCAGATATGAATGTCTTTTGAATTTCAGATTTGCAGTATTGAGCATATAAAGTATTTTATGAATTCTAGAGATCTATTTTAGCACTTAAAAAATGTAGTTTCATAGGAGTATAAAAGTGCAGACAATGTGATTCTCAGAGAAGAAACTACAAGTTTCAGTTTCAGATAAGAAACTGCAACTTTCATAGGCAGAGCATTTATATTAACACGGCCTTTTCAAACAGTGTTACCATCATACTGGAAGTTTTATTCATGGTCAAAACTGGAACTACCAGCCAGTTAACATCATGCTGATAAACATTCATGCATAGCACATCTTCATATGATGCACAGTCAAAAAGATATGCTATTTTCAAGATGCCCACACAATGTCGAGTGTGCGAAAAAAAGAGAAAACGAGGGATGAAGTTTTGGCAAGTATTGGACGTGGTATGCATAGATGACAATTGGGACCCACATGTCAATAAAGGCAGAGGCAAAAAATTTGGAGATATTTTCTCTGCACAGGTGGAATCGAACCCGGGCGAAACAGCTGTCGGGTAGTGTCACTCGGCCACTAGGCTAGTTCAGTTGTTTCGTTACTAATAAGGCACTTCCTCAGGTGGTCGGATCTTCTCCTGCGCCTTTGTGTGCTCGCCGTGACGCCGCTGTCTGCCATTGTGAACATGCTGAACAAACGAGAGGAATCTGGAGAGGCGGACAGTCGGGACCCACCGGGTCTATGGCCGTACGCAAGCAAGTGCCTCATCAAAAAAATACTTCCTCCTAATGCTATACTGATGTTGGGGCCCATGGTTTTGTCAATATAGTTACATTTTATAGGTGCTTCAACGTAGTTACTATAGGAGATAAATCCACAACGAAGCCGGGGAGCTGGCAGGTATCATTTATTATCACTAGGGCAGCAAGTATGAGCTGGGTTTTGGGCTGCCCCGTCTAGGCTTTCTTTTTTAACATGCGCAGCCCACGACCTCGGATGGGAGGTCCATAGGCCTGTTTGTATTTTCTTGAGGGCCGTCATGTATCGACCGGCCTATGGACCTCCCATCCGAGGTTTTATTTTTCCCGAAACATCGGCAGCCCAATTTATGTTTTTTTGAAGAAAACAAAGAGGTCTGTTCTATTTTTCTATATAAGAATAGGAACGCTTGGTCCAACTTATGTGTCCGTTCTAACTACATTATATATATTTAAATTATTTTATATGTCATTATATATTATTGTTATTGTCATCATAAATTTAACAGATATTTACATATGTAAGAAAACAATATCCCACATCTTATTAACTTATAAAAATAATTTCTTAACAATAAAATTCTGGATTTTTTTGGCAACGAAAATCCTGGTGATTGTGTACAAAAGCTTGGTAAGATTTAAGGACCAATGTAATAATAAATCACTTCTTATTTAAATATATACATAACAAAATGCTCAACCCCTGTTTATTTTTTGATAACATTGTTGCGCCCACCCCAACATTATAATTAGAATGAGCCCAGCAAAATCGTGTATTTCGAGAAAGTGCAAATGGCCTGTATTTTTTTAGGAAAAACATAAATGGGCCGCATGGACGCTACATTATTTGTTCACCCAACCCAGCTAATGGACTGTAATTCAAAAAAATAAGATCAAATGGACTGTAAATTCTACCCGGCAAAAAAAGACTATAAATTCTGAAAAAATGGGTTGAATACGTGCCACATTTTTGGAGGCTGGAATGTGGGCCAATAGGTCGAAGCCAGTACAAGTCGTTGTCAACTTAGTCAACAAATGATTCTGACATCGTTAGCCATTGGATTTACATCCAACGATCGGCATCCATCTTCAATCTCTCGTCTTCTTCCTCCAGCGCTGCCGGGACCACCTGCTGCCGCCTCCTGCTGCTAGCAGCTCTGCTTAGCACGCTTCGCTGTGAAGCACTACTCCACCGTTGGCCAAGCCATCCTTCCACCCCTCCACACCTCCTGTTCTTCTCCACCGATTGCGTAACCACACCGCACCAGAACCAGTTAACCCTCGTACACCTCTCCGTCTATGACTCTACTCCCGCATATTCCCATCTCCGGCTCGTTGTTGTCCGGGGCCTCGCCGTCGTCCACCACCTTGGATGCGCTCGGCACGGAGTGGTCAACATGGTCAACGAATGACACCATCGGAAGTAGACTGTGCGTGGAGAGGCTGACAGCTGGGTCCACGACTGCACGCAAGGAAATGCCTCCTTATTACACGCAAAATAATGATTCCTCCACCTGATAACTGGGACCCACCGGAAGGGCCTCTGTATTTCATGAAAAATGTTCCCACCGCTGACAAGTCGGACCCACCAGCTATATCTTCGCATGCAAGGAAGTTCTCCTTATTACGCACAAAAAAATGAATACCCCCTGCTAGCTGGGACCCACAATAGTGGGAGGCTGACTTGTGGGCCAACTAAGTTGACGGGGACGGAGGGCTTTGTCAAATTAGTCAATATGAACGATTCTAGCTCCAGTGACCGTGCGATGTCCATCCAACGGCCGTAGTGCTTCTTCAACCTCTGGTCTTCTTGCTCCAGCCGCCCAAAGCAGCGCCGGTCGTGCCTCGTGCTCCTGCCTCCCGTGGCCGGCTGCGATGCCGCGCGGGCCTCACTGCCCCCTACTACTCCCACCGCTGGCCAGGCCATCCCTCTACTCACCCACACCCCCTGTTATTCTGCAGCGACGACAGCCTCACACCGCAGCGAACCAGCGAACCCTCATACTCCTCTACGCGTGGGCATCCACTGCCGCGTCTTCCATGGCTCCGCGTCGACCCCTTCCTAGGCCTCACCGTCGTCCACCGCCCTGGTGCTCTCAGCGCGGCGTGGTCAATGTGGTCAAGGAACGGCTTCCATCAGACATGGACTGTACGTGGAGAGGCTGACGGCTGGGTCCACGGCTGCAGCAAGGAAGTGCCTCCTTATTATGCGGAAAATAATGATTCCTCCACCTGACAGCAGGGACCCACTAGATGGGCAACCGTATTTCGCGAAAAAAATGTTTCCCCCCTGACTGCTGGGACCTACCAGCGACATCTTCGCACGCAAGGAAGTGCGTCCGGGCAAAAAAACGATTTGCCCCCCTGACTGCTGGGACCCACCATCTACATCTTTGCACGCAAGGAAGTGCTTGACAGTCGGGACCCACCTGGTCGAAGCGTACGTAGCGTTGTCATTCTGGTCGCGAACGTGTACGTACATACTAGTCGATGTAGAGGCGCGCACATGTCGTAGTAGAGGCGCGCACGTAGCATGTACACATACGTACAGCGGCCAGGGTGCAAGAAAGTAAATACGGCCACGTACGTACATACGGGCGGGGTCTCGAACGCCTACTCGCGCGTACGTACGACCAGGGCTCGTGTACATGGCTGGGTCGAAACAGAGAAACTGCGTCGTCCTCGTGTTCATGGGGAGGCAACGGAATGCGTCGTGTTCATCGGGAGGCAACAGAACATGTGGGAGCCAACCAGCTTGGACGGAACAGTCGATGGAAACAAGGCCTGGCGTACCGCAGAACGGAGGAAACGGCATTGTGTTCGACCGGCCGCGTTCGAAACGGGATCCTGTTCATCGGGAGGGGCTGGCGTACCGCAAAACGAAGGAAATGGACCTCCTACGGTCAAAACGGGGGTCCTGTTGATCAGGAGGGGTGTGGCGTACCGCAAAACGGAGGAAACAGACTTGTGTTGGAGCGCTACGGTCGAAATAGGGGCCCTGTTCATCGGGAGGGGTGTGGCGTACCGCAAAACGGGGCTCCACGGGATACTGTCCATCTCCACCGTCGACCCCCTCCAACCTCCGCGGGCTACTGTTCATCCACCGTTGACCTCCTCCAGCATCCACCTATGACTGTTCATCCACGGGCTCCTGTTCATCTAGCCTCCACAGCGCGCTACTCCACCGGCTACTATTCAACCAGCCCTCCACCATCTACTGTTCATCCGGCCCTCGACGAGGTGGTCCTGTTCATCCTGCCCTCCACGGGGTCCTGTTCATCCAGCCCCAACTGGGTCGATCGATCGGGGTCCTGTTCATCCAGGGGCAACACCACGGGGTCCTGTTCATCCACCCCCACCGGGAACTGTTCATCCAAACCCCCCAGCAACACTCACTGTTCATCCATAGGCAGCATCGATCGGCTTCAGTTAGCAGCAGTAGCGAAGGAATCGCTCGATCGGGTTCAGTTAACAGCCATCGATCGATCGCTCGGGTTCAGTAACGCGTAGCCTGCAGTGCAATCGCTCGGATTCAGTTAGAGCCCAACGCCTCACTCAGGTTCAGTTAGAGCCCAACGCCTCGGACCCATGCGCGTGCGTGTACGAGAGAAACGCGCATCGCTCGGCCCGACCACCCACCGTAACCGGGAACACCCCGATATTTTCCTCGCCCTCGCTTCTACCATGGTTTTTTCCGTCATGGATGGCCCAAAGAATGTCATGCAGCTACGTCTCCGGCCCGCCCAGGACGAAAAGCCCATTTTCTGTCATGATTTTTTGTCATAGAAGTAGGACCCCACCACATCTATGATGATACCGTGTTTTGTCACAATTATTGTCATAGAAGTGTCATAAGTATGACAAAAAAATTCGTTCGGCCCAAAATGTCACGGATGTGTCTTTTTTTGTAGTGAGACCACGCGCAAGTCACCTCGTACCTACACAAACAAATAAGAATCTCACAACCAACGCGATAAAGGGGTTGTCAATCCCTTCACGGCCACTTGCAAGAGTGAGATCTGATAGAGATGATAATAATAAGATAAATATTTTTTTGTATTTTTATGATATAGATTGAAAGTAAAGATTGCAAAATAAAATAAATTGGAAACTTGTATGATGGAGAATAGACCCGGGGGCCATAGGTTTCACTAGTGGCTTCTCTCAAGATAGCATAAGTATTACGGTGGGTGAAAAAATTACTGTCGAGCAATTGATAGAAAAGCGAATAATTATGAGAATATCTAGGCATGATCATGTATATAGGCATCACGTCCGTGACAATTAGACCGACTCCTGCCTGCATCTACTAATATTACTCCACACATCAACCGCTATCCAGCATGCATCTAGAGTATTAAGTTCATAAGAACAAAGTAACGCCTTGACATGATGTAGAGGGATAAACTCATGCAATATGATGTAAACCCCATCTTTTTATCCTCGATGGCAACAATACAATACGTGTAATTTCCCTTTCTGTCATTGGGATCGATCACCGCAAGATTGAATCCAAAGCTAAGAACTTCTCCCATTGCAAGAAAGATCGATCTAGTAGGCCAAACCAACTCATAATTCAAAGAGACTTGCAAAGATAAACCAATCATACATAAAAGAATTCAGAGGAGATTCAAATATTGTTCATAGATAGACTTGATCATAAACCCACAATTCATCGGATCTCGACAAACACACTGCAAAAGAAGATTATATCGAATAGATCTCCAAGAGAATCGAGGAGAACTTTGTATTGAGATCCAAAGAGAGAGAATAAGCCATCTAGCTACTAGCTATGGACCCGAAGGTCTGAAGTAAACTACTCACACATCATCGGAGGGGCCATGGAGTTGATGTGGAGGCCCTCCGTGATCAATGCCCCCTTCGGCGGAGCTCCAGAAAAGGCCCCAAGATGGGATCTCTTGGGTATAGAAGGTTACGGCGGTGGAAATAGGGTTTCGTGGTGCTCCTGGATGTTCTCGGGGTATATGGATATATATAGGAGGAAGAAGTAGGTCGGTGGAGCAGCGAGGGGCCCACGAGGGTGGAGGGCGCGCCTAGGGGGTGGGTGCGCCCCCCTGCCTCGTGGCCTCCTCGACTGTTTCTTCACGTCCACTCCAAGTCCCTTGGATCACGTTTGTTCCAAAAATAACGCTCCCGAAGGTTTCATTCTGTTTGGACTCCGTTTGATATTCCTTTTCAGCGAAACATTAAAGTAGGCAAAAAACAGCAATTTGGGCTGGGCCTCCGGTTAATAGGTTAGTCCCAAAAATAATATAAAAGTGTAAAAATAATCCCATTAAGAATAACCCATAGGTATAGGGGATCGCAACAGTTTTCGAGGGTAGAGTATTCAACCCAAATTTATTTATTCGACACAAGGGGAGCCAAAGAATATTCTCAAGTATTAGCAGCTGAGTTGTCAATTCAACCACACCTGGAAACTTAATATCTGCAGCAAAGTGTTTAGTAGCAAAGTAATATGATAGTCGTGGTAACAGTAGCAAAAGGTATCGGTAGCAAAAGAATTATTTTGGGGTTTTGTAGTGATTGTAACAGTAGCAACGGAAAAGTAAATAAGCGAAGAACAATATAGGAAAAGCTCGTAGGCATTGGGTCGATGATGGAGAATTATGTCAGATGCGATCAATCATGTAACAGTCATAACCTAGGGTGACACAAAACTAGCTCCAGTTCATCAATGTAATGTAGCCATGTATTCCAAATATAGTCATATGGGCTTATGGAAAAGAACTTGCATGCCATCTTTTGTCCTACCCTCCCGTGGCAGCGGGGTCCTATTGGAAACTAAGGGATATTAAGGCCTCCTTTTAATAGAGTACCGGACCAAAGCATTAACACATAGTGAATAGATGAACTCCTCAAACTACGGTCATCGCCGGTAAGTATCCTGATTATTGTCACTTCGGGGTTAACGGATCATAACACATAATAGGTGACTATAGACTTGCAAGATAGGATCAAGAACTCTCATATATTGATGAAAACATAATAGGTTCAGATCTGAAATTACGGCACTCGGGCCCTAGTGACAAGCATTAAGCATACCAAAGTCATAGCAACATCAATCTTAGAACATAGTGGATACTAGGGATCAAACCCTAACAAAACTAACTCAATTACATGATAAATCTCATCCAACCCATCACCGTCCACCAAGCCTACAATGGAATTACTCACGCATGGTGGTGAGCATCATGAAATTGGTGATGGAGGAAGGTTGATGATGACGATGGCGACGAATTCCCCTCTTCGAAGCCCCGAACGGACTGCAGATCAGCCCTCCCAAGAGAGTTTAGGGCTTGGCGGCGGCTCCGTATTATAAAACGCAATGAATCCTTTTCTTTGATTTTTTTCTCCCCGAAAGAGTGAATATATGGAGTCAAGGTTAAGGCCGGTGGAGCGTCAGGGGGCCCACGAAGCAGGGGGCGCGCCCCCCACCCTCGTGGACAGGGTGTGGGCCCCCTGACATCGATCTTTCTTCCAGAATTTTTTATATATTCCAAAATAATTCTCAGTTGATTTTCAGGTCATTTCGAGAACTTTTATTTCTGCACAAAAATAACACCACGGCAATTCTGCTGAAAACAGGGTCAATCCGGGTTAGTTCCATTCAAATCATGCAAGTTAGAGTCCAAAACAAGGGCAAAAGTGTTTGGAAAAGTAGATACGATGGAGACATATCAACTCCCCCAAGCTTAAACCTTTGCTTGTCCTCAAGCAATTCAGTTGATAAACTGAAAGTGATAAAGAAATACTTTTACAAACTCTGTTTGCTCTTGTTGTTGTAAATATGTAAAGGCAGCATTCAGGTTTTCAGCAAAGATTATGAACTAACCATATTCACAATAACATTTAGGTCTCATGTTTACTCATATCAATGGCATAATCAAATAGCAAGCAATAATAATAAATCTCGGATGACAACACTTCCTCAAAATAATCATGATATGATATGACAAGATGGTATCTCGCTAGCCCTTTCTGAGACCACAAAACATAAATGCAGAGCACCTTTAAAGATCAAGGACTGACTAGACATTGTAATTCATGGTAAAAGAGATCCAGTCAAGTCATACTCAATGTAAACTAATAGTAATGGATGCAAATGACAGCGTTGCTCTCCAACTAGTGCTTTTTAATAAGCGGATGATGACTCAACATAAAAGTAAATAGATAGTCCCTTCCCAGAGGGAAGCAGGGATTTGTAGAGGTGCCAGAGCTCGGTTTTGAAATAGATATGAATAATATTTTGAGCGGTATACTTTCATTGTTAACATAACAACCGAGAGATCTCGATATCTTCCATGCTACACACATTATAGGCAGTTCCCAAACAGAATGGAAAAGTTTATACTCCCCCTCCACCAACAAGCATCAATCCATGGCTTGCTCGAAACAACGAGTGCCTCCAACTAACAAGAGTCCCGGGGGAGTTTTGTTTGCAGTTATTTTGATTTGATTTGCATAAAGCATGGGACTGGGCATCCCGGTAACCAGCCATTTTCTCGTGAGTGAGGAGCGGAGTCCACTCCTCTTGAGAATAACCTGCCTAGCATGGAGGATACAGACAGCCCTAGTTGATACATGAGTTATTCGAGCATACAAAAGAGAATGTTTATTTGAAGGTTTAGAGTTTGGCACATACAAATTTACTTGGAACGGCAGGTAGATACCGTATATAGGTAGGTATGATGGACTCATATGGAATAACTTTGGGGTTTATGGAATTGGATGCACAAGTATTCCCGCTTAGTACAAGTAAAGGCTAGAAAAAGACTAGGAAGAGACCAGCTAGAGAGCGACAACAGTCTTGAACATGCATTAAAATTAATCAACACCGAATGCAAGCATGAGTAGGATATAATGCACCATGAACATAAATATCGTAGAGACTATGTTGATTTTGTTTCAACTACATGCGTGAACATGTGCCAAGGCAAGCCACTCGACTCGTTCAAAAGAGGATACCACCCTATCATACCACATCACAACCATTTTAATAGCATGTTGGCACGCAAGGTAAACCATTATAAGCTCCTAGCTAATTAAGCATGACATAAGCAACTACAATCTCTAATTGTCATTGCAAACATGTTTATTCATAATAGGCTGAATCAGGAACGATGAACTAATCATATTTACAAAAACAAGAGAGGCCGAGTTCATACCAGCTTTTCTCATCTCAATAAGTTCATCATATAATCATCATTATTGCCTTTCACTTGCACGACCGAACGATGTGGATAATAATAATAATAGTGCACGTGCATTGGACTAAGCTGGAATCTACAAGCATTCAATTCAAGAGAGAAGACAAGGTAATATGGGCTCCTTGTTAGATCAACAATAATGCATATAAGAGCCACTCAACATTTTCATTATGGTCTTCTCCTCTCGACCCCCAAAGAACAAGAAAAGAAATAAAACTATTTACACGGAAAAGGTCCCAACAAGCAAAAGAAGAACGATAAATCTTTTGGGGTTTTCTTTTTAATTACTACCACTAAAGGCATGGAAAGTAAACTAACTAAAAGCTACAACTACTTTTTTTGTTTTTATTAAGGTTTATCAAACACACAAGAAGAAAGCATAAAAATGAAAATAAACTAGCATGGATATTACAATGAAAAAGTACGAGCACCGATAACTAGGATGAGTGTGTGAACATGAATGTAATGTCGGTGAGAGATACGTACTCCCCCAAGCTTAGGCTTTTGGCCTAAGTTGGTCTATGGCCACGGCTGGCCTGGCGGATATCCAAAGTTGTAGTTGGGTCGTACTGAGATGCAGCGGCAATTGCCTGATGAGGTGCAGCTTGGAGGCGAGCTGTCTCCACCCTCCTCTCGTACTCAGTCGCCTCCTCCCTAGTTATAACATATCTCCCCTTTGCATGAAAGTCAAAGAAAGTAGGAGCAGGGAGAGCGACGTGATAGGTGCGTCGTCTGTCAAAGATTAGTCGGTACTGGAGGAACTGATCGTTCCTCTCAACAAACTAATGAAGAACCATAGCATCATAATCTAGATAAGAAGGAGGCAACTCAATATCATCTCCATGTATGGGTATCTCAAGAAAGTTAGCTATACGAGTTGCATAAATTCCACCAAAGAAATCTCCATGAATACGATTATTATGCAACCTACGTGCAACAATAGCCCCCAAGTTGTATTGTTTATCTCCTAAAACAGTGCTCCCGAGAATTCTAAGATCAGGTACACACATGTGACATGCTTCATCTTTACCGTTTATGCACCTTCCTATGAAGAGAGCAAAATAATGTATAGCAGGAAAATGAATGCTCCCTATGGTGGCTTGTGTTACATCTCTAGATTCCTCCACTGTAATACTAGCAAGAAAATCTCTAAATTCAGATTTGGGAGGTTCACTAACATTACCCCATTGTGGGAGTTTACAAGCGGTGTTAAAATCTTCTGAGTCCATGGTATAAGATTTATCATAAATATCAAACAGGACAGTTTGAGAATTGCGTGATGATGAAAATTTAAATCTTCTCACAAATGAATCAATTCAATAGAGGTATTGATGACACTTATCTGCCTCGGAGCTCTCAAGATCGGCATTACGCACATATGCTTCAAATTCCTCCTTGATTCCTGCTTGGATCATGAAATCCTCTGACGGCCATTCACAAGGCCACAGTTGAGCATCTCTTGGTGGTTCCTCATCCGCATCGCGTATTGTGGGTCTAGGTCCTTGCTTCCTTGAAGAACCACCTTGGTACATTTTCCCAAACATATTTCTTCCTCTGGAAAATTTCTGAAATTTTTAGTAACTTCAAAATAAAAGTGAACCAAACTCAACAAAATTGATAGCAACTACTCCCACAAGTGCCTAGAGACTATATCATGCATTAAAACTACTTTTGACCACATAAATTTGATATGCAAGCTCAAGAACTGTGTCACCTAAGCAGCAAAAATTTGCAATAAATAAAGCACTAGAACAAAAACTAATTGGACCAGTGGAGGAGTCACATACCAAATAACAATCCCCCAAAGCAGTTTTGTGAATGGAGCTTTAAGCTAGGAGATCGAAAATGGCAGCAAGATGAGCTAGAACTCATGCTTGAGCTGGTTAGTGATTTTTTTTGGGAGGAAGGAGTGTGTGGTAGCTGGAATAAGTGGAGGGGACCCACATGGGATCCACGAGGCAGGGGGCGCGCCCTCCACCCTCATGGGCATGTGGCTCCTCCTCCTGCTGTGTTTTCAGTGCCAGATATTCTCAAATATTCTAGAAAAAACATATTTAATTTTCAGGGCATTTCGAGAACTTTTATTTTCGGGGTATTTTTTTACTGCATGGATAATTCAGAAAGTAGACACAAAAATACTATTTTTACTTTATTTAATATAAATAACAGAAAGTAAAAAAAGAGGATACAGAGATTTGTGTTTTCTAAATTCATCCATCTCATGCTCATCAAAAGGAATCCACTAACAAGGTTGATCAGGTCTTGTTAACAAACTCATTTAGAATAACATGAAACCGGAGAATTTTCGAATAACACTAGGTTACCTCAACGGGGATATGCATGTCCCCAACAATAAGAATATCATATTTCTTTTTAACAGTGGGAAGAGGAAATTAAAAACCTCCAATAGTAATTGTTGAAATTTTTCCAATAGAATTGATACTGTGGACTTGAGGTTGTTTCCTCGGAAAATGTATCGTATGCTCATTACCATTAACATGAAAAGTGACATTGCCTTTGGTGCAATCAATAACAGCCCCCGCAGTATTCAAAAAGGGTCTTCCAAGAATAATAGACATATTATCATCCTTGGGAATATCAAGAATAACAAAGTCCGTTAAAATAGTAACGTTTGCAACCACAACAGGCACATCCTCACAAATACCGACATGTATAGTAGTTGATTTGTCAGCCATTTGCAAAGATATTTCAGTAGGTGTCAACTTATTCAAATCAAGTATACGATATAAAGAGAGAGGCATAACACTAACACCGGCTCCAAGATCACATAAAGGAGTTTTAACATAATTTCTTTTAATGGAGCATGGTATAGTTGGTACTCCTGGATCTCCAAGTTTCTTTGGTACTCCACCCTTAAAAGTATAATTAGCAAGCATGGTGGAAATTTCAGCTTCCTATCTTTCTTTTATTAGTAACTATTTTCTTCATGTACTTAGCATAAGGATTCATTTTAAGTATATCAGTCAAACGCATACGCAAAAAGATAGGTCTAATTATTTCAGCAAAGCGCTCAAAATCCTCATCATCCTTTTTCTTGGATGGTTTAGGAGGAAAAGACATGGGTTTCTGAACCCATGGTTCTCTTTCTTTATCGTTCTTCCTAGCAACAAAGTCTCTCTTATCATAACATTGATTCTTTGATTGTGGGTTATCAAGATCAACAGCAGGTTCAATCTCTACATCACTATCATTACTAGGTTGAGCATCAACATGAACATCATCATTAACATTATCACTAGGTTCATGTTCATTACCATATTGTGTTTCAACATCAAAAATAGAAATATCATTAGGATTCTCAGGTGTGTCTACAGCAGGTTCACTAGAAGCATGCAAAGTCCTATCATTTTTCTTTCTCTTCCTTTTAGAAGGACTAGGTGCATCAACGTTATTTCTCTGAGAATCCTGCTCAGTTCTCTTAGGATGGCCCTCAGGATACAAAGGTTCCTGAGTCACTTTACCTCCTCTAGTTGCAACTCTAACAGCAAAGTCATTATTCTTACTATTCAATTCACTAAGCAAATCACTCTAAGCTTTAAGTACTTGTTCTACTTAAGTGGTAACCATAGAAGCATGTTTACTAATAAGTTTAAGTTCACCTTTAACACTAGCCATATAATCACTCAAGTGTTCAATCATATAAGCATTTCGTTTCAATTGTCTACTAACATAAGCATTGAAATTTTCTTGTTTAACAATAAAATTATCAAACTCATCTAAGCATTGGCTAGCAGACTTATTACGAGGAATATCACCTTCATCAAATCTATAGAGAGAATTTACCTTTACTACCTGTGTCGGGTTATCAAGACCATGTATTTCTTCAATAGGTGATGAATTAATACCATGTATTTCTTCAACAAAAGGTAAATTCTTAACATCTTCAGCTTTTATACATTTTTCTTTCATAGATTTCTTTGCCTCTTGCATATCTTCAGGACTAAGAAATAGAATACCCCTTTTCTTCGGAGTTGGTTAGGATTTGGTTCAGGAAGTGTCCAATTATTTTCATTGGTCAACATATTATACAATAGAATTTCAGCTTGATCAACTGTTCTTTCCGTGAAAACATAACCAGCACAACTATCCAGGTAATCTCTCGAAGCATTGGTTAGTCCATTATAAAAGATATCAAGTATTTCATTTTTCTTGAGAGGATGATCAAGAAAAGTATTAAGTAATTGGAGAAGCCTCCCCCAAGTTTGTGGGAGACTCTCTTCTTCAATTTGCACAAAATTATATTTCCCTTAAAGCAGCTTGTTTCTTATGAGCGGGGAAATATTTAGCAGAGAAGTAGTAAATCATATCCTGGGGATTACGCACACAACCAGGATAAATAGAATTAAACCATATCTTAGCATCACCCTTTAATAAGAACGGAAATAATTTAAGGATATAGTGGTAGTGAGTTTTCTCATCATTAGTGAACAGGGTAGCTATATCATTTAATTTAGTAAGATATGCCACAATAGTTTCAGATTCGTAGCCATAGAAAGGATCAGATTCAACCAAAGTAATTAACTCAGGATCAATAGAGAAATCATAATCCTTATCAGTAATAAAGATAGTTGAAGTAGCATAAGCAGGATCATATTTCATTCTAGCATTCAGAGATTTTTCTTTAACCTTAGCTAATAATTTATTAAGATCACTTCTATCATTGCAAGCTAAGAAGTCTCTAGCAGTTTCTTCATCCATAACATAACTGACGGTGTCCTGGACTCGGGGGTACTCACCACGTCATCTCCTGATCTGTTAGATTGGGCCGAGGACCCCCATGGCCGTATACTCATGGGCCAGTTCGGACAACTGCCGCATACATGGAAGATTCCACAAGACTTGGTGATCAAGACAAGGACTCCTCCCCACCGGCGTATTCGGCTAGGACTCTTGTTATCCTAGGCCTCTGGTGCATTATATAAACCGAGGCCAGGCTAGTCGATAGATTATATACAACAATCATACCATAGGCTAGCTTCTAGGGTTTTAGCCTCTCCAATCTCGTGGTAGATCAACTCTTATAATACTCATATCATCAATATCAATCAAGCAAGACGTAGGGTATTACCTCCATCAAGAGGGCCCGAACCTGGGTAAACATCATGTCCCCTGCCTCCTGTTACCATCGATCCTAGACGCATAGTTTAGGACCCCCTACCAGAGATCCGCCGGTTTTGACACCGACATTGGTGCTTTCATTGAGAGTTCCGTTGTGTGATCGGCAAAAGGATCAATGGCTTGCCCGCAGGTCAACTGCGACGCCGGCATCTTCGTCGCCGGCTCAACTGGTCACCTTGGCTCGACCGAGGACCGTGCTCCATCTCTGATCATCATGTTCGGACGGGGGCCTTTTTCAACATCAACTCCGATCTCTATCATGATCATAGAGGAGTCATCCATGGAGCTCGAGGGCTCAACGTCAACATTGCCCTCGGGCGGCCGTGTTGTTTTTATGGACAGCAAACTTGTATTCGCCATCATCACCTCCTCGAGTGTCAATTTGATGATCGCTTCGGTGGAATAGTGCGTAATTACGTCTACAATAGCCATGCAAAATTTTGTCGAGTTCCGATGTAGGAATCTCTGACAATCTACGATATACCGGAGCCCTGTCAAATCTAGAAGGGAATCTGGATGAGTTTAGTGCGTGGTCTCCAGAGCCCAGCTCGGAGGTCCTTTGGAAGATCCAACCGTTCATCTACTGCGGAATTCCCATATCTACCACCCCTCCAAATTTCAGCTCGATCCGGCGGTTCAAACTCCGGGAACCTTCCGATGAGTGGACCAATTTTCGGATCCATTTTCTGCGCGAATACGGATCCGACCCGAATTCATCTTTCTTTATGAACGTGATATTGGACAACCTTTTTAGAGGAATTCTCTTCTAGGGTATTATGTGTTGTTTTTAAACATGTGCCCATAAATTTTTAAGCCTCCCATGAGGTCATCTTCATCATCATGCTGGTGTCAAACCAGTCCGGCAATATTGCTTCAAGTCTGCCGACCTACGCTAGACACGTCATCACTTTGTTGAGCCGAGCTCAACTTCTTCGGATCATCATCTCGGCAAGCCGAACAAGAGTCCGGCATCGTGAAGGATAAATCATCACCAACATCGCCTCCCCATGGATTACACGGAGCGGGCATACCGGCATCGCTGCATGGTCACTTCATCAAGCCGGCATCGACCACGTCACGACCTGCATCGGCAGGGCCGCACTATTGCTTCTTCAAGATGGTGTCCATCACGCCGACCTACTTCGACTCATCGGCTAACATCGAGGCTTCGACATGTCGGCTGGACCGGGGGCTTCGCCATCTCTTCATCAACCTCCTCCGGAGACTTCGGCGTCACTAGCCGACCAGCTCCGTCACGTTAGCTGGACCGAGGGCTTTGCCTCGGCGAGCCAACCTTTGCCAGCATCACCATACCGTCGCTTTATCGCCCATCAGACAATGGGTGTGCGGATCGAGTCCCAATTTTCGGAATCACCTTTCTTCGGATTGCTACAACAAATAAACAAGGTGCTATCAGTCCTAGTATTTTTTTTCTTGTTCGGGTTCATTTTTCCCAAGGAATTATTACTCTGGTTTGTTCATCATATGTACACATGTCTATCAAATGATGGCCGCATTAACGATGGTCGCATGGTCGTTCAGTCAGTTTCCATACATGGTCCGGCGAACGCCGCATCCGGAACTCGGACCGACCTGTGAATTCAGGCTTTGCCACGCCTTTACCGCATCACGCCGACGCCCTACATCGACATTGACTTCGGCGGCAAGCCATATTTCTTTTATTACTCACTTTGCATAAATTATTTATTATGCAACGTTTTTTTAAATTATTATTATTACTATTTTCTTCGGTTTGCACTATTTTTTGTGCACAGGAAAATGATCCGGGTTGGGCAGTATCGTCAACTCGGGACCGGCTTGGGGGATGGAACCTTGTCCCGCATCAAGCTCGGACCGCGTCATCAATACCGAACACATTAACTAGCTAAGTTGCCTTCATGCTCAAAGTTTTGAATTTTTAACTTGTGTTCGGTTCGACCAAGCATTATACTTTTTTGGAAAAAAGTTGCTTCTAAAAAATTTCCTTGTCCAAACTTTGTTTGTGACGCACAAATTCAAATACCCCATTTACTTGGGGGCTCCCTTGATGGAGCTTTTCCTCTTGCATATAATTATACTTGTACGGCTTCGTTCCTTGTTCGTGTATTACGCCACAATATGCACCATATTGACCTAAGCGATTTTCAAGCTGGGTTGCCTGGTTCCTGTGCTTACCCCTACGTTCCCGATTGTTCGGCTAGGGAGTAAAGGGAGCACCTCTGCGATTGCCATGACCGGGTCATCCGAGCTCTGACCTCAGACTGGGTGAAGCCGAAAGCTAGCGCTCTTATTGTTTTCAATCATGGTCGGCACACAACGAAACTCATGAGTACAAAAAATCTATTGCACAAGTCTCATAGTAATAATGAGCATCGAAGAAAGGTATCGGTGGGGGTACTATTTTCTTCGAAGATGCTTCTTACACTTCGTTGGTAATATAGCATAAGTTCCCTGAGCGCACTTTGTCTGTTACAGCCTTATGGCCTGATTGCCTGGTCATCGGAAACACCGTCGATACTCTCGACACGTGGAGTACATGACCGAAGAGGGAGAAGCCGATGGTCGGTTAAGACGTGTTTAAAGTTCAGGTGAACACATATACGATATAAGTACTTCGGTACATACAATCATTATACATAAAATTCTTTTACCCAAGTCACTTGGGGCTCTTAAAATTTATATGAGCTGTTTTATAGTAAATGTGTTTTCTTCTTGGTCGTTGCAAAGTCTTTTTCTACCACTCCTTTTTCGACTCGAGTTTATGGTCAATAGCCGGATAGCCTGTCTTCTCTCTAAAAGCCGCTTGAGTTTAGTTTGCTAAACTGACCTCGGAGAAGTACTCCGCCTTTGGGATGAGGAGCTTGAAGCCGTAGGCTAACCCGCATGAAGTCTTGAGATCGGATGTGTCATGTTAAAGCACGACAGAAGCACAATTTTTTTCCAATTTTCGGATTGGCACCGAACACTTGATCTTGTTCGGACGTCAAGTTTTTACTGACGTTTTTTGGTTTTCCAAGCTTATGACACTTTTAAACTATTTGTGTGTTTCCAGCATTAGTCTCGCGGTGCAACGCCGGACACCTTTAGAGATTCGGCAAAAACATTCTCGGATATTGCTATATATGCATCGGTTTCGAATTGTGTCTTCGGTCAATAGTTGGGTTGCCCGGCTCCTGCACTGGCTTCCTACACTCCGCTTTGTTCGGCTAGGCGTGCAAAGGGAGAACCACTGCGATTGTGCTTCCAGCTCACACGGTTAAGCACCTCAGTGGAGAAAGCCGAAAACTGACCGTCATAATAAGCGTAAACTGGCCAGCGATCCGATGACTGTTAAATGACGGGCCATTCATAACAATGGCCGAAGTGTTTACGGCTTGACCTCGACTGTCGCCGAACACTACCGGGGGCTATTAGCTGGCCTCCCAACCTAAATCCTCGATATTTTTCTCTTACATTAGAGCCAAGGTTTCATGATCATGCTTAGCATGACAACCCAAAGAAAGGAACCGATAGCGGGACTATTTCCTTTGGAAGACATTTCTTATGTTAAACAGTAATATAACATATCTCTCTGCATACCTTTGTTTATAAAAACGTATGTCCAGATTGCCTTGTTTGTCGTAAATCTTTGCCCTCATAAAGGCTTTATAAAGTAGGACAAACTCTCCTCGGCTACTGGCCGAGGAGGTGGAAACCGATGGTCGGTCAACAAAGTTTTGTACAATGCGGATCCGAGCATTAATGACGTAATGTACTTGGACACATAGAGTCATTGCACATAATTTGTGATTTTACTGTGGATATCGATCCTTAATTCGGCCACCCGTGCCCGCATTAAGGCTCAGGGGCTACTGGGCTTCAAGCTTATTATTTACAAATATTAAAGGGGCACATCGATCCCCTGATCTAGTGTTGCCACCCGACCAGTGTCTCGGGGGCTACTGCATTGCCGGTCCAATGCAGAAAATTTTAAGTGCAATACAGGTTCCGAGGAAATTATGATCCTCAGGTTGGTCGGCCGCACCCAACCTGAGTCTCGAGGACTGAGCACGCCGCTTTTTGTATCCCGAAGTATTCTGCCGAGCTAGGACTTGATCCTCAGGCCGATTTTGCAAATCAACCCGAGTCTTGGAGGCTACTTGGATCAGTGGTCTTACATCATCCTTCAAGTGCATCTCGGGTTTTAAACCGATACACACGTTGAGGGTTACTGGCTATATATCTCGGCAGGGAATAAATTGCACCAATCAAAAATATTGACAAAAAATTGGCCCACAGTCGGGGTGGTGCACCACCTCGGAAGCAGTCCGGCATAAAGCTCGAGCGCTAGTGGCTGGCTCCATAAAGGGCATTTCCAGCATTAAGCTCGGCTAAACTCCTTCAACTTTTTTGGACCAAGATGATCTATGACATCTTGGATATAGTCCAGCGTTGGAGCTCGGATACATTTCGGCGTTGGAGCTTGGAAGCAGTCCTGCATTGGTGCTTGGCTGCAAATGATACCTCGAATGCAGTCCGGCGTTAGAGCTCGGACGCAGGAGGACACTGCCTCCCGGGAACATCTTCAAACCCGAGGTGTGGCATAAAAATAACAAGGCATTGATAAAGGCCGGAAACTTAAAGGGGTTCCTCGGATACCCAATGTGCAAACTCGTCGAATGCATTTCGGCGATCCTCAAGATCGAAGATTAGAAGATTTGTTGAACCAGTTTTTAAGACCGACAACCGACGATGAAGAACAGTTCAGAAGAATCGAGGAGCGTCCCTAACTTGAAGACCAGTTCAGGGGGCTACTGATGGTGTCCTGGACTAGGGGGTACTCACCACGTCGTCTCCCGATCTGTTAGATTGGGCCGAGGACCCCCATGGCCGTATACTCATGGGCCAGTTCGGACAACTGCCGCATACATGGAAGATTCCACAAGACTTGGTGATCAAGACAAGGACTCCTCCCCACCGGCGTATTCGGCTAGGACTCTTGTTATCCTAGGCCTCTGGTGCATTATATAAACCGAGGCCAGGCTAGTCAATAGATTATATACAACAATCATACCATAGGCTAGCTTCTAGGGTTTTAGCCTCTCCGATCTCGTGGTAGATCAACTCTTGTAATACTCATATCATCAATATCAATCAAGCAGGACGTAGGGTATTACCTCCATCAAGAGGGCCCGAACCTGGGTAAACATCATGTCCCCTGCCTCTTGTTACCATCGATCCTAGACACACAGTTCGGGACCCCCTACCCGAGATCCGCCGGTTTTGACACCAACAATAACCCTCACAAACAACATGCAATTCATATCTAGGGGGAGAATCTTCATCATCACTTTCATCAATATTATCAATTTCAATAATTTCATTCTCTCTAGCCCTAGCAAGTTGTTCATCAAGAAATTCACCTAGTGGCACAGTAGTATCAAGCATAGAAGTAGTTTCATCATAAGTATCATGCAAAGCAGAAGTGGCATCATCAATAACATGCGACATATCAGAATTAATAGCAGAAGGAGGTTTAGGTGTCGCAAGCTTACTCAAAATAGAAGGTGAATCAAGTGCAGAGCTAGATGGCAGTTCCTTACCTCCCCTCGTAGTTGAGGGAAAAATCTTGGTTCTTTCATCTTTCAAGTTCTTCATAATGATAAGCAGATATAAATCCCAAGTGACTCAAAGAATAGAGCTATGCTTCCCGGCAACGACGCCAGAAAATGTTCTTGATAACCCACAAGTATAGGGGATCGCAATAGTTTTCGAGGGTAGAGTATTCAAACCAAATTTATTGATTCGACACAAGGGAATCCAAAGAATATTCTCAAGTATTAATAGCTGAGTTGTCAATTTAACCACACCTGGAAACTTAATATCTGCAGCAAAGTGTTTAGTAGCAAAGTAATATGATAGTAGTGGTAACGGTAGCAAAAGGTATTGGTAGCAAAAGTAATATTTTTGGGTTTTGTAGTGATTGTAACAGTAGCAACAGAAAAGTAAATAAGCGAAGAACAATATAGGAAAAGCTCGTAGGAATTGGATATGTTATGGAGAATTATGCTGGATGCGATCGATCATGTAACAGTCATAACCTAGGGTGACACAGAACTAGCTCCAGTTCATCAATGTAACGTAGGCATGTATTCCGAATATAGTCATACATGCTTATGGAAAAGAACTTGCATGACATCTTTTGTCCTACCCTCCCGTGGCAGCGGGGTCCTATTGGAAACTAAGGGATATTAAGGCCTCCTTTTAATATAGTACCGGACCAAAGCATTAACACATAGTGAATACATGAATTCCTCAAACTACGGTCATCACCGGTAAGTATCCCGATTATTGTCACTTCGGGGTTAATGGATCATACCACATAATAGGTGACTATAGACTTGCAAGATAGGATCAAGAACTCTCATATATTGATGAAAACATAATAGGTTCAGATCTGAAATCATGGCACTCAGGCCCTAGTGACAAGCATTAAGCATAGCAAAGTCATAGCAACATCAATCTCAAAATATAGTGGATACTAGGGATCAAACCCTAACAAAACTAACTCAATTACATGATAAATCTCATCCAACCCATCACCGTCCAGCAAGCCTACGATGGAATTACTCACGCACGGCGGTGAGCATCATGAAATTGGTGATGGAGGAAGGTTGATGATGACGATGGCAACAGATTCCCCTCTCCGAAGCCCCGAACGGACTCTAGATCAGCCCTCCCGGGAGAGTTTAGGTCTTGGCGGCGGCTTCGTATCGTAAAACGTGATGAATCATTTTCTCTGATTTTTTTCTCCCCGAAAGTGAATATATGGAGTCAAGGTTGAGGTCGGTGGAGCGTCAGGGGCCCCACGAGGCAGGGGGCACGCCCAGGGGGGTAGGGCGCGCCCCCCATCCTCATGGACAGGGTGTGGGCCCCCTGATGTGGATCTTTCTTCCAGTATTTTTTATATATTCCAAAATAATTCTCCGTTGATTTTCAGGTCATTCCGAGAACTTTTATTTCTGCACAAAAATAACACCATGGCAATTCTGCTGAAAACAGCGTCAGTCCGGGTTAGTTCCATTCAAATCATGCAAGTTAGAATCCAAAACAAGGGCAAAAGTGTTTGGAAAAGTAGATACGACGAAGACGTATCACTCTTCAACCTCCTCCACGTTCACGTGGTTCACTTGTCCCTTGTTGAAAGGTTTGGTGTCGGTGTCAAAACCGGCGGATCTCGGGTAGGGGGTCCCGAACTGTGCGTCTAAGGCGGATGGTAACAGGAGGCAGGGGACACGATGTTTTACCCAGGTTCGCGCCCTCTTGATGGAGGTAAAACCCTACGTCCTGCTTGATTATTCTTGATAATATGAGTAGTACAAGAGTTGATCTACCACGAGATCGAAGAGGCTAAACCCTAGAAGCTAGCCTATGGTATGATTGTATGTTGTCCTACGGACTAAAACCCTCTAGTTTATATAGACACCGGAGGGGGCTAGGGTTACACAAGGTCGGTTACAAAGGAGAAGATATACATATCCGTAATGCCTGGCTTGCCTTCCACGCCAAGTAGAGTCCCATCCGGACACGGGACGAAGTCTTCAATCTTGTATCTTCATAGTCCAACAGTCCAGCCAAAGGATATAGTCCGGCTGTCCGGAGACCCCCTAATCCAGGACTCCCTCAGTAGCCCCTGAACCAGGATTCAATGACGATGAGTCCGGCGCGCAGTGTTGTCTTCGGCATTGTAAGGCGGGTTCCTCCTCCGAATACACCACGGAAGAGTTTGAATACAAGGATAGTGTCCGACCCTGCAAAATAAGTTCCACATACCACCGTAGAGAGAATAATATTTCCACAAATCTAATCCGCTGACACGTTTTGGCAGCATGACATCATGTCGTGGCTCGGCAATCATTTGAACCGTTTTTCTTTAACCAGCCCTGCACATAACGCGAGGTGGTTTCTTGACATGTCTTATCAAAGCAGAGATCGTGTTCCCCTTATTACGGGATTCTCATCAATACGGACGTGGGTAATCCAACCGCGCCATCAATTATGGTGCTTGGGGGATAAGCGAGTTTTACCAGGCTAGTGGGGGCGCATAGTTTAGTCCGCCCTTATAAAGGGATAAGATCTCACCCTTTTCTATCCATGCCTTCTTCCTCCTTGCTCATCCATTCTCTCGCACTCGAGCTCCAGCGCCCAAGTCCGCATCCTTCTCCCCAACTCTCTCCAAACATGTCCGGAGCAGGAGGCAAGTGGATGGCCTCCTCCGTCACGGAGGGACACATCAAAAAGCTACGTGGAGCCGGATACTTAGCCGCGGATATCGCGCACCGGCTGCCAGCCGCGGGGCAGGTCGTCCCTACCCCGGAACCTCACGAAAGGGTCGTTTTCCTCCCCCATTTCGTCGACGGATTGGGGTTTCAAATCCATCCATTCGTCTGTGGCCTCATGTTCTATTACGGGCTGGACTTTCATGATTTGGCCCCGAACTTTATCCTCAACATCTCGGCGTTCATCGTCGTGTGCGAGGATTTCCTCTGCATCCGGCCCCACTTCGGCCTATGGCTGAAGACCTTCAATATCAAGCTGAAGGTAGTAGGCGGCCAACAAGCATAATGCCGCGGAGCCATGGTGGGCAAAATGCCCAACGTTACATGGCTCGAGGGCTCCTTTGTGGAGACCGTAAAGGGGTGGCAATCGGGGTGGTTCTACATCACCGAGCCACGCGACACCAACTGGGTGGCGGCCCCCGAGTTTCGATCCGGAGTCCCCACGCGGCTCACTTCCTGGAAGGAGAAGGGCCTGTCTTGGGGCTCTTCGGTGGAGCTGGACGGACTCCAGAAGTGTATCCGGAACATGACAAGCAAGAAACTTAAGCTTGTCAACATAGTCCAGGTCATGCTCTTCCGCCGAATCCTCCCGTGTCAACAATGGGCTTTCAACTTATGGGAGTTCGACCCGGCCTAGCACCATACTCTACATGAGCTCTTCGACACGACACATAAGGACGTCTAGAAGGTGTTGTTCAAGGGCGTCGAGGTCCCTCCTTCTCTTACCGAGGACCGCGGGCTAAGCGCGAATCGCCATGCGAATCCGGTAAGTTCTGTACATCTGGCAGGGTATTTATTATAGCTTAACCATGTGTGGGGTCTGAGCTCCCATGCCTTCGACAGGACTGGGTGGAGACCTCGGAGCAGATCAACTGTCTGGCCCCTCTGCCCAAAGACCTTGCGGACGCTCTCCTGACGGAGATGCGGACTCCGCCTCCTTATGAGGTGCTGGATAAGACCAAGAAGAAGGCCAAGGGAACCCGAAAGAGTTCCCGGCGCCAGGTGGTATCGGACTCATCGTCCGGTAACTCCGAGACGCACTCCTCCCATGAAAACGAGGAGAAGCAAGATGAAGATTCTCCCCCTCCAGCCGGGGGAGACAAGAAAAGGAAGGCCGCCCCAACCGGGGAGGCCGAAGGGTCCAAGAAGGGAAGGACTCTCCTTCCGGACCGCTCCACCACCACCGCCGACGGTGAAGACGAGTGGCTGCTCAGGGCCAAGCCCCTGGCGAAGTCGTAAGTATTCGGATACCAGAGTAACTCATAGTATACCTTTGTTGCACTGCTTCTCCTAACGTCGAATATGATTATGAAGTCCACCCCAAGCCCGTATTGACGTATCCTCGTCGGGCGGTTCCTTGGACTCATCGGACATGGATAATGATACACTTCCAACCGCCTCCTCTCCTTGACCTACGGACAATGCCGAGGTATTGTCTCAAGGAGCGCCGAGCCGGGGGGAGACAATCCCGAAGGTGCCTCAAGGCGACCTTCCGGACTCCAGGAGCAAAGGGAGCAAGGTTCCCAGGGGCTCCAAGTTCGGCCCTCAGCCGGACACCGTGCCAGAACCTCCAGTGGTTCCGGACTCAAGCAGGCGGCCCTCTTCCAAGAGGGGCAAGACGACCGTGCCGGTGACCTCTGTCCATCCAGAGGCACCAGACAACCTACTGGGAGCGCTTCGCGGTGCTTTCATCGACGAAGAGCACCACACTATTATGAGTGCGGTGATCAAGAAGGTTCAGTCCGCCAAGAGCAGACTGACTGAAACCTGTACCAGCCTTCTAACAGGCTTTGAGGTAAGTATTTAAAATATAGGGAAAACACTACCACATAGACAGTAGCCCCTGATGCTCTGTTTGGTGTTCACAAAGAAAAGCCGAATAGAGGATCAAATAATATCTGCAGGAGTCTAATATAAGTATGTCTGTATGCGTATGTAGGCTTCGCTGCTGACCTCTGCCGCACTGGCTGCGGAGGTCTCCGCACTGAAGCAGGACCTCGAGGGGTCCGAGAAAGAGCTCGGCCTTGCCAAGAGGTAGCTCGAGGAGAACAAAGGTAAGTAATACCTTGTCTATATATAAAAGAAAATGTGGTTGCGAAATGACAGGATCATCATGAATGTGCCAGGGGCCACGACCGAAGTGGCGACCCTGAAGCAAGCGTTGTCCGAGGCCGAAAACAAAGCGGCAAAGGAGCGCACCGAGTGGGAAAAGCAAGAGGCACGGGTGGGCGAGGTGCAGCAAGAGCTCCAGGCTCTCGTGAAGAAGCACGAGGCTTTGGAGCTTGACTCAAAGAAGCGAGAGTCCGAGCTTGCCGCGGCCCTCGAGAGCACAAAGCATGCCAAGGCTGAAGCCCAAAAGGCCCTCCAGGAGATTGAGGCGATGAGGAAGATAGCAGCGGGTAAGGCATTCAATATGCAAAGCAAGCATGTGAAAGTAAATTACTTGTTACTTACCGGACTCTGGAGCTCTCCAGGAGCATTCGCAGATTTGCCCCGCAGCGTATCGGATGCCGCGAAATATTACCAGGCCGAGGAGGGAAGCTTGACGAAAAAGTTGTTCTGGTCTCAGTATACCGGGACGGAACACCCAATGCCTATGAGCGACCAGCTGAAGCAACTGGTCGAGCTGCACAAGGCGGCCGAACAGGCCATGAAGGGCTTTATAGTCCGGATGTGGCCTGGCGACTCCCTTCCCAATAGCTACTTCGGCCTGGTGAGGCGGCTTGTGGATGCCTGCCCATGGCTGGAAGTCATCAAGCGGTCCATCTGTACCGAAGGTGCCCGCCAGGCTTTTGCCCATGCAAAGGTGCACTAGGCCAAGATGGACGCTGAGAAGCTGGTGAAGGAGGGGCCGTCGTAGGGCAAGGAGCATCGCCACCCCGAAATGTATTATGAGGGTGTCCTGAAGGGTGCCCGTCTTGTGGCGGACGAGTGTGCGAAGGATGTAATCTTTGAATAAACATGCTCGTGTGATCCTATATTATGAAAACTTGTTCATATGCGCTATGTAACGCTTGTTTGAATTTAAAACATTACCTTCTGTGCAGCTGTTTATCAAATCTGAGAGATGGCCAGTCGTCGGCTTCTGCCCCCATGCCACGAGTGCTGGGGTGTTTGGGATAAACCTGAGCACTCTTTTTCCCATTGTTGGGTCCTTTGAGGGAGGTGCTCAGCGCAACGAACAAGGCAACCAGACTATAATGCTTTATCACTCTCACTTAACCATAGAAGTCTACAATTTTAAATTTTGGCGAAGCCCCTAGTATTCGGAAGGCCGAATTCGGGGCGCTATACACGCCTTAAGCCGGACAAAGCTGACTCCTCGCTCTAAGCGGCATAAGTCTTTAGGGACTCGAGACCTCTCGAACAGCGACCAGCTCTCGCCTTATCATGACAGTCAGTTTTAGTTGTCTCTACTGAGGTGCTTAGCCCAGCTGAACCTGGGCACAACCGCAGCAGTTCTCCTAGTGCTACCTTAGCCGATATAGCGGAACGTAAGGTACAAAAACATGGGAGCCGGGCAAACCCAACTATTGACCCAAGACATGATTCGGAGATGATGCATATAATGCTATAAGTTTGGGGTGCTGCATTGTCGAAAGTGTTCGGACTTCTCACGCCGTATTATGGGGTATGCTTAAGCCCCTGGCGTATTGGCCGTACCAGAGTGTACGGGTGCTGAATGTCATGAATGAACATATATATATAAGAAGAATAGAGAATGCGGTAATAGTCTAGTGCTATGCATTGTTTATTCAAAAAGGTGCGTCGAAGCAGAATGATACAAGTAGTGCGATAAGCAAAAAGTATGACTATTTGACATGTCCCCTCCAAGGGCAAGCTGAGGAATGGTATTTAAAGCAGGTATTTCACTCGTTACTAGAGACCACCTCGGAATTCCTTGATGCGACGTAGCTTTCTGCCTCCTTGGTTGCTGTATCGTGTGTCCGGCAATCATACTGCCGGACGGGGCTTCCAGAGATTAAAGTCCTGAAAGAAATAAAAATAACAAAGCGGGAAGCCCCTAGTGCGGTTGAGCCGCGTCTTGGGGCGTGCCATAGTCGTGCCCCCCTCCCCACCTGTGCCCATGGTATTTTCAATGCGTAATTATGTACGCGTGGCACGGATTTCGCCGTTTGGCTGGGACTGGGGTGGGGGCCGCATTGCTATGCGAGCTCAGAACGTGCCAGGCGGTCTTGTTGCCGATTACTCCGGGCGCGCTTGAAGGTGTCCAGGTCTTTAATCGCCGAATTGGTGGATTGCCTTAAGAGGCTGCTTTGCGCTTCTGCTGCAAGGGCCGCAGTGTGCTCCTCCGTGCGGAGAGAGCGCTCTGTGTTTCCATTGACTGTGATGACCCCCCGGGGTCCTGGCATCTTGAGCTTGAGGTATGCATAATGCGGTACCGCGTTGAATCTCGCAAATGCGGTTCGTCCAAGCAGTGCATGATAGCCACTGCAGAACGGGACTATATCGAAGATTAACTCCTCGCTTCGGAAGTTATCCGGGGATCCGAAGACCACTTCCAGTGTGACTGAGCCTGTGCAATGGACCTCTACACATGGTATGACGCCTTTGAAGGTCGTTTTTGTGGGTTTGATCCTTGAGGGGTCTATACCCATTTTGCAAACTGTGTCCTGATAAAGCAGGTTCAGGCTGCTGCCACCATCCATAAGGACTCGAGTGAGGTGGAATCCACCAATGATTGGGTCTAGGACCAGTGCGGCGAATCTGTCGTGAGGGATACTAGTGGGGTGGTCCCTGCGATCGAAGGTGATCGGACAGGAGGACCATGGGTTGAACTTCGGGGCGATTGGCTCCAACGCGTATATGTCCCTTAGCGCACGCTTCTTCTCCCTCTTGGGGATGTGGGTTGCATATATCATGTTCACCGTCCGCACTTGTGGGGGGAACCTCTTCTGTCCTCCGGTGTTCGGCTGCCGGGGCTCCTCCTCGTCATTGCTATGTGACCCCTTATCTTTGTTTTCGGCATTTAACTTGCTGGCCTGCTTGAACACCCAACAATCCCTGTTGGTGTGGTTGGCTGGCTTATCGGGGGTGCCATGTATTTGGCACGAGCGATCGAGTATTCGATCCAAACTGGATGGACCCGGAGTGCTTATTTTGAATGCCTTTTTCCGCTGACCAGGTTTAGAGCCTTTGAATCCGGCATTGACTGTCGTATCCTCGGTATTGTCGCTGTTAATGTGGCGCTTGTGTTTGTTGCAACGTGACCTACCATTGCCATCCTTGGTATCCGAAGTACCATGGTTCTTTGATATGTTATTGCTGCGAGCCAGCCAGCTGTCTTCTAAAGGAAATGTGCCCTAGAGGCAATAATAAAGTTATTATTTATTTCCTTATATCATGATAACTGTTTATTATTCATGCTAGAATTGTATTAACCGGAAACATAATACATGTGTGAATACATAGACAAACAGAGTGTCACTAGTATGCCTCTACTTGACTAGCTCGTTGATCGAAGATGGTTATGTTTCCTAACCATAGACATGAGTTGTCATTTGATTAATAGGATCACATCATTAGGAGAATGATATGATTGACTTGACCCATTCTGTTAGCTTAGCACTTGATCGTTTAGTTTCTTGCTATTGCTTTCTTCATAACTTATACATGTTCCTATGACAATGAGATTATGCAACTCCCATTTACCGGAGGAACACTTTGTGTGCTACCAAACGTCACAACGTAACTGGGTGATTATAAAGGTGCTCTATAGGTGTCTCCAAAGGTACTTGTTGGGTTGGCGTATTTCGAGATTAGAATTTGTCACTCCGATTGTCGGAGTGGTATCTTTGGGCCCTCTCGGTAATGCACATCACCTAAGCCTTGCAAGCATTGCAACTAAATGAGTTAGTTGCGGAATGATGTATTACGGAATGAGTAAAGAGACTTGCCGGTAACGAGATTGAACTAGGTATTGAGATACCGACGATCGAATCTCGGGCAAGTAACATACCGATGACAAAGGGAACAACCTATGTTGTTATGCGGTTGAACTAGGTATTGAGATACCGACGATCGAATCTCGGGCAAGTAACATACCGATGACAAAGAGAACAACGTATGTTGTTATGCAGTCTGACCGATAAAGATCTTCGTAGAATATGTGGGAGCCAATATGAGCATCGAGGTTCCGCTATTGGTTATTGACCGGAGACATGTCTCGGTCATGTCTACATAGTTCTCGAACCCGTAGGGTCCACACGCTTAACGTTTCGATGCCGGTTATATTATGAGTTTATGAGTTTTGATGTACCGAAGGTTGTTCGGAGTCCCGGATGTGATCATGGACATGATGAGGAGTCTCGAAATTGTTGAGACATGAAGATTGATATATTGTACGACTATATTCGGACACAGGAATGGTTCTGGGGGTTATTGAATATATACCAGAGTACCGGGGGGTTACCGGAACCCCTCGGGGGTTATTGGGCCTCATGGGCCCAAAGTAGTGGAAGAGGAGAGGCAGCAGGAGGTGGCACGCAGCCCCCCTTGTCCCAATCCGAATTGGGAAAGGGAAGGGGGCGTGGCCCCCTTCTCCTTCCTTCTCTCCACCTCCTCCTTTCCCCTTCTCCTAGTTGGAATAGGAAAGGGGGGCAAAACCTACTTGGAGTAGGATTGCCCCCCCCTTGGGCGCGCCTCCTCCTCCTGGCCAGCCCCCTCCTCCTCCACTCCTTTATATACGTGGCCAGGGGGCACCCCATAGACACAACAGTTGATCTCTTGATCTCTTAGCTGTGTGTGGTGCCCCCTTCCACCATAATCCACCTCGATCATATCGTAGTGGTGCTTAGGCGAAGCCCTGCGATGGTAGAACATCATCATCGTCACCACGCCGTCGTGCTGACGGAACTCTCCCGTGAAGCTCTATTGGATTGGAGTTCGCGGGACGTCATCGAGCTGAACGTGTGCTGAACTCGGAGGTGCCGTGCGTTCGGTACTTGGATCGGTCGGATTGTGAAGACGTACGACTACATCAACCGCGTTGTGCTAACGCTTCCGCTTTCGGTCTACGAGGGTACGTAGAAAACACTCTCCCCTCTCGTTGCTATGCATCACCATGATCTTGCGTGTGCATAGAATTTTTTTGAAATTACTACATTCCCCAACAGTGGCATCCGAGCCAGGTTTTATGCGTTGATGTCATATGCACGAGTAGAACACAAGTGAGTTGTGGGCGATATAAGTCATACTGCTTACCAACATGTCATACTTTGGTTCGGCGATATTGTTGGATGAAGCGGCCCGGACCGACATTACGCGTACGCTTACGCGAGACTGGTTCTACCGACGTGCTTTCCACACAGGTGGCTGGCGGGTGTCAGTTTCTCCAACTTTAGTTGAACCAAGTGTGGCTACGCCCAGTCCTTGCGAAGATTAAAACAACATCAACTTGACAAACTGTCGTTGTGGTTTTGATGCGTAGGTAAGAACGGTTCTTGCTAAGCCCGTAGCAGCCACGTAAAACTTGCAACAACAAAGTAGAGGACATCTAACTTGTTTTTGTAGGGCATGTTGTGATGTGATATGGTCAAGATGTGATGCTAAATTTTATTGTATGAGATGATCATGTTTTGTAACCGAGTTATCGGCAACTGGCAGGAGCCATATGGTTGTTGCTTTATTGTATGCAATGCAATCGCCCTGTAATGCTTTACTTTATCACTAAGCGGTAGCGATAGTCGTGGAAGCATAAAATTGGCGAGACGACAACGATGCTACGATGGAGATCAAGGTGTCGCACCGGTGATGATGGTGATCATGAAGGTGCTTCGGAGATGGAGATCACAAGCACAAGATGATGATGGCCATATCATATCACTTATATTGATTGCATGTGATGTTTATCTTTTATGCATCTTATCTTGCTTTGATTGACGGTAGCATTACAAGATGATCTCTCACTAAATTTCAAGATAAAAGTGTTCTCCCTGAGTATGCACCGTTGCCAAAGTTCGTCGTGCCCAGACACCACGTGATGATCGGGTGTGATAAGCTCTACGTCCATCTACAACGGGTGCAAGCCAGTTTTTGCACACGCAGAATACTCAGGTTAAACTTGATGAGCCTAGCATATGCAGATATGGCCTCGGAACACTGAGACCGAAAGGTCGAGCGTGAATCATATAGTAGATATGATCAACATATTGATGTTCACCATTGAAAGCTACTCCATTTCACGTGATGATCGGTTATGGTTTAGTTGATTTGGATCACGTGATCACTTAGAAGATTAGAGGGATGTCTTTCTAAGTGGGAGTTCTTAAGTAATATGATTAATTGAACTTAAATTTATCATGAACTTGGTACCTGATAGTATTTTGCTTGTCTATGTTTGATTGTAGATAGATGGCCCGTGTTGTTGTTCCGTTGAATTTTAATGCGTTCCTTGAGAAAGCAAAGTTGAAAGATGATGGTAGCAATTACACGGACTGGGTCCGTAACTTGAGGATTGTCCTCGTTGCTGTACAGAAGAATTACGTCCTGGAAGCACCGCTGGGTGCCAGGCCTGCTGCAGGAGCAACACCAGATGTTATGAACATCTGGCAGAGCAAAGCTGATGACTACTCAATAGTTCAGTGTGCCATGCTTTACGGCTTAGAATCGGGACTTCAACGACGTTTTGAACGTCATGGAGCATATAAGATTTTCCAGGAGTTGAAGTTAATATTTCAAGCAAATGCCCAGATTGGGAGATATGAAGTCTCCAATAAGTTCTATAGCTGCAAGATGGAGGAGAATAGTTCTGTCAGTGAACATATACTCAAAATGTCTGGGTATCATAATCACTTGACTCAACTAGGAGTTAATCTTCCTGTTGATAGTGTCATTGATAGAGTTCTTCAATCACTGCCACCAAGCTACAAGAGCTTCGTGATGAACTATAACATGCAAGGGATGGATAAGACGATTCCCGAGCTCTTCGCAATGCTAAAGGCTGCGGAGGTAGAAATCAAGAAGGAGCATCAAGTGTTGATGGTCAATAAGACCGCCAGTTTCAAGAAAAAGGGCAAAGGGAAGAAGAAGGGGAACTTCAAGAAGAACAGCAAACAAGTTGTTGCTCAGGAGAAGAAACCCAAGTCTGGACCTAAGCCTGAAACCGAGTGCTTCTACTGCAAGCAGACTGGTCACTGGAAGCGGAACTGCCCCAAGTATTTGGCGTATAAGAAGGATGGCAAGGTGAACAAAGGTATATGTGATATACATCTTATTGATGTGTACCTTACTAGAGCTCACAGTAGCACCTGGGTATTTGATACTGGTTCCGTTGCTAATATTTGCAACTCGAAACAGGGACTACGGATTAAGCGAACACTGTCCAAGGACGAGGTGACGATGCGCGTGGGAAATGGATCCAAAGTCGATGTGATCGCGGTCGGCACGCTACCTCTACATCTACCTTCGGGATTAGTTTTAGACCTAAATAATTGTTATTTGGTGCCAACGTTGAGCATGAACATTATATCTGGATCTTGTTTGATGCGAGACGGTTATTCATTTAAATCAGAGAACAATGGTTGTTCTATTTATATGAGTAATATCTTTTATGGTCATGCACCCTTGAAGAGTGGTCTATTTTTGATGAATCTCGATAGTAGTGATACACATATTCATAATGTTGAATCCAAAAGATGCAGAGTTGATAATGATAGTGCAACTTATTTGTGGCACTGCCGTTTAGGTCATATCGGTGTAAAGCGCATGAAGAAACTCCATACTGATGGACTTTTGGAGCCACTTGATTATGAATCACTTGGTACTTGCGAACCGTGCCTCATGGGCAAGATGACTAAAACGTCGTTCTCCGGTACTATGGAGAGAGCAATAGATTTGTTGGAAATCATACATACAGATGTATGTGGTCCGATGAATGTTGAGGCTCGTGGCGGATATCGTTATTTTCTCACCTTCACAGATGATTTAAGCAGATATGGGTATATCTACTTGATGAAACATAAATCTGAAACATTTGAAAAGTTCAAAGAATTTCAGAGTGAAGTTGAAAATCATCGTAACAAGAAAATAAAGTTTCTATGATCTGATCGTGGAGGAGAATATTTGAGTTACGAGTTTGATCTACATTTGAAACAAAGCGGAATAGTTTCGCAACTCACGCCACCCGGAACACCACAGTGTAATGGTGTGTCTGAATGTCGTAATCGTACTTTACTAGATATGGTGCGATCTATGATGTCTCTTACTGATTTACCGCTATCGTTTTGGGGTTATGCTTTAGAGACGGCCGCATTCACGTTAAATAGGGCACCATCGAAATTCGTTGAGACAACGCCTTATGAACTGTGGTTTGGCAAGAAACCAAAGTTGTCGTTTCTTAAAGTTTGGGGCTGCGATGCTTATGTGAAAAAGCTTCAACCTGATAAGCTCGAACCCAAATCGGAGAAATGTGTCTTCATAGGATACCCAAAGGACACTGTTGGGTACACCTTCTATCACAGATCCGAAGGCAAGACATTCGTTGCTAAGAATGGATCCTTTCTAGAGAAGGAGTTTCTCTCGAAAGAAGTGAGTGGGAGGAAAGTAGAACTTGATGAGGTAATCGTACCTACTCCCTTATTGGAAAGTAGCTCATCACAGAAACTGGTTCCTGTGACAACTATACCAATTAGTGAGGAAGTTAATGATGATGATCATGAAACTTCAGATCAAGTTATTACTGAACCTCGTAGATCAACCAGAGTAAGATCCGCGCCAGAGTGGTACGGTAATCCCGTTCTGGAAGTCATGCTACTGGATCATGATGAACCTACGAACTATGAAGAAGCGATGGTGAGCCCAGATTCCGCAAAATGGCTTGAAGCCATGAAATCTGAGATGGGATCCATGTATGAGAACAAAGTGTGGACTTTGGTTGACTTGCCCATTGATCGGCAAGCAATTGAGAATAAATGGATCTTCAAGAAGAAGACTGACGCTGATGGTAATGTTACTGTCTACAAAGCTCGACTTGTTGCGAAAGGGTTTCGACAAGTTCAACGGATTGACTACGATGAGACTTTCTCACCCGTAGCGATGCTTAAGTCTGTCCGAATCATGTTAGCGATTGCCGCATTTTATGATTATGAAATTTGGCAGATGGATGTCAAAACTGCATTCCTGAATGGATTTCTAGAAGAAGAGTTGTATATGATGCAACCGGAAGGTTTTGTCTATCCAAAGGGAGCTAACAAAGTGTGCAAGCTCCAGCGATCCATTTATGGACTGATGCAAGCCTCTCGGAGTTGGAATAAACGCTTTGATAGTGTGATCAAAGCATTTGGTTTTATACAGACTTTTGGAGAAGCCTGTATTTACAAGAAAGTGAGTGGGAGCTCGGTAGCATTTCTGATATTATATGTGGATGACATATTATTGATTGGAAATGATATAGAATTTCTGGATAGCATAAAGGGATACTTGAATAAGAGTTTTTCAATGAAAGACCTCGGTGAAGCTGCTTACATATTGGGCATTAAGATCTATAGAGATAGATCAAGACGCTTAATTGGACTTTCACAAAGCACATACCTTGACAAAGTTTTGAAGAAGTTCAAAATGGATCAAGCAAAGAAAGGGTTCTTGCCTGTGTTACAAGGTGTGAAGTTGAGTAAGACTCAATGTCCGACCACTGCAGAAGATAGAGAGAAAATGAAAGATGTTCCCTATGCTTCAGCCATAGGCTCTATCATATATGCAATGTTGTGTACCAGACCTGATGTGTGCCTTGCTATAAGTCTAGCAGGGAGGTACCAAAGTAATCCAGGAGTGGATCACTGGACAGCGGTCAAGAACATCCTGAAGTACCTGAAAAGGACTAAGGATATGTTTCTCGTTTATGGAGGTGACAAAGAGCTCATCGTAAATGGTTACGTTGATGCAAGCTTTGACACTGATCCGGACGATTCTAAATCGCAAACCGGATACGTGTTTTTATTGAACGGTGAAGTTGTCAGTTGGTGCAGTTCTAAACAAAGCGTCGTGGCGGGATCTACATGTGAAGCGGAGTACATAGCTGCTTCGGAAGCAGCAAATGAAGGAGTCTGGATGAAGGAGTTCATATCCGATCTAGGTGTCATACCTAGTGCATCAGGACCAATGAAAATCTTTTGTGACAATACTGGAGCAATTGCCTTAGCGAAGGAATCCAGATTTCACAAGGGAACAAAGCACATCAAGAGACGCTTCAATTCCATCTGGGATTTAGTCCAGGTGGGAGACATAGAAATTTGCAAGATACATACAGATTTAAATGTTGCAGACCCGTTTACTAAGCCTCTTCCATGAGCAAAACATGATCAGCACCAAGGCTCCATGGGTGTTAGGATCATAACGGTGTAATCTAGATTATTGACTCTAGTGCAAGTGGGAGACTGAAGGAAATATGCCCTAGAGGCAATAATAAAGTTATTATTTATTTCCTTATATCATGATAAATGTTTATTATTCATGCTAGAATTGTATTAACCGGAAACATAATACATGTGTGAATACATAGACAAACAGAGTGTCACTAGTATGCCTCTACGTGACTAGCTCGTTGATCGAAGATGGTTATGTTTCCTAACCATAGACATGAGTTGTCATTTGATTAACGGGATCACATCATTAGGAGAATGATATGATTGACTTCACCCATTCCGTTAGCTTAGCACTTGATCGTTTAGTTTCTTACTATTGCTTTCTTCATAACGTATACATGTTCCTATGACTATGAGATTATGCAACTCCCATTTACCGGAGGAACACTTTTTGTGCTACCAAACATCACAACGTAACTGGGTGATTATAAAGGTGCTCTACAGGTGTCTCCAAAGGTACTTGTTGGGTTGGCGTATTTCGAGATTAGGATTTGTCACTCCGATTGTCGGAGAGGTATCTATAGGCCCTCTCGGTAATGCACATCACCTAAGCCTTGCAAGCATTGCAACTAAATGAGTTAGTTGCGGAATGATGTATTATGGAACGAGTAAAGAGACTTGCCGGTAACGAGATTGAACTAGGTATTGAGATACCGACGATCGAATCTCGTGCAAGTAACATACCGATGACAAAGGGAACAATGTATGTTGTTATGCGGTCTGACCGATAAAGATCTTCGTAGAATATGTGGGAGCCAATATGAGCATCCAGGTTCCGCTATTGATTATTGACCGGAGACATGTCTCGGTCATGTCTACGTAGTTCTCGAACCCGTAGGGTCCACACGCTTAACGTTTCGATGTCGGTTATATTATGAGTTTATGAGTTTTGATGTACCGAAGGTTGTGCGGTGTCCCGGATGTGATCACGGACATGACGAGGAGTCTCGAAATGGTCGAGACATGAAGATTGATGTATTGGACGACTATATTCGGACACCGGAATGGTTCCGGGGGTTATCGGATATATACCGGAGTACCGGGGGGTTACCGGAACCCCCCCGGGGGTTATTGGGCCACATGGGCCCAAAGTAGTGGAAGAGGAGAGGCAGCAGGAGGTGGCGCGCAGCCCCCCTTGCCCCAATCCGAATTGGGAAAGGGAAGGGGGCGCGGCCCCCTTCTCCTTCCTTCTCTCCACCTCCTCCTTTCCCCTTCTCCTAGTTGGAATAGGAAAGGGGGGCAAAACCTACTTGGAGTAGGATTGCCCCCCCCCCTTGGGCGTGCCTCCTCCTCCTGGCCGGCCCCCTCCTCCTCCACTCCTTTATATACGTGGCCATGGGGCACCCCATAGACACAACAATTGATCTCTTGATCTCTTAGCCGTGTGTGGTGCCCCCTTCCACCATAATCCACCTCGATCATATCATAGCGGTGCTTAGGCCAAGCCCTGCAACGGTAGAACATCATCATCGTCACCACATCGTCGTGCTGACGGAAATCTCCCGTGAAGCTCTACTGGATTGGAGTTTGCGGGGCGTCATCGAGCTGAACGTGTGCTGAACTCGGAGGTGTCGTGCATTCGGTACTTGGATCGGTTGAATCGTGAAGACGTACAACTACATCAACCGCGTTGTGCTAACGCTTCCACTTTCGGTCTACGAGGGTACGTAGACAACACTCTCCCCTCTTGTTGCTATGCATCACCATGATCTTGCGTGTGCGTAGGAAAATTTTGAAATTACTACGTTCCCCAACATCTTCTCCCGTGCAAAAGCGGGTCATGAGTGTCGTGAGGGCTGCCATAGATTTCGGCTTTTCTGGCCAAGGTGCTGGGTGAGCCACTCATCGCGGATGTTGTGCTTAAAAGCTACTAGGGCCTCCGCATCCGTACAGTCGACGATTTGATTTTTCTTTGTCAGGAACCGTGTCCAGAATTGCCTGGCCGATTCCTCTGGCTGCTGAATTATGTGGCTCAAGTCATCGGCATCTGGTGTTCGCACATAAGTGCCCTGGAAGTTGTCGAGGAATGCGGCTTCCAGATCTTCCCAACAGCCAATGGATTCTGCTGGCAGGTTGTTGAGCCAATGCCGAGCTAGTCCTTTGAGTTTAAGTGGGAGGTATTTGATGGCGTGTAGATCATCACCGCGGGCCATGTGGATGTGCACGAGGAAGTCCTCGATCCATACAGCAGGATCTGTTGTGCCGTCTTATGATTCTATATTTACGGGTTTGAAACCCTCTGGGATTTGGTGATCCATTACTTCGTCTGTGAAGCATAGGGGGTGTGCGGCGCATCTGTACTGGGCTATGTCGCGACACAGCTCAAATGAGTCTTGTCCGCTGTGTTCGGCCCGGTCGGATTTACTTTTACTGTATCCGGCGTGACGGTTATCGTCCCGCGTGGTGGCGCGCCCTCGTGATCCGTAGATCGATCTTGTGTGTTTTGCTTTGTCCTCCGATACGCCTCGCAGGTTGAGCGTGTTTTCCCGTGCCTTGACATTTTTATTTGAGTGGCATCGGGGTGCGGGCTGAGCTTTTGGCTGAAATGCCTCTTTGTCACGGCCACGAGGTGGCCGATCAGCCGCGTCATACGCTGGAGATGTAGGTTTTAATGCTTCCTCCTCCAGTCGGGGTAGCAACCTGCGCTTTGGGTAACTCTTGGAGGGGCGTTCGAATTTATATTCCTCATCCGCAAGGACATCAGTCCATCTGTCAGCTAGCAAATCTTGATCAGTTTGAAGCTGCTGCTGCTTTTTCTTAAGGCTATTTGTCGTGGCTATAAGCCGGTGCTTGAAGCGCTCTTGCTTGACGGGATCCTCAGGCACGACAAATTCATCATCGTCGAGGCTTGCCTCGTCTTCGGAGGGAGGCATGTAATTATCGTCCTCCGCCTCTCCATCCGCCGCTTTCTCGGGAGGGTTGGCTTCTCCATCCTCCTGCTCTAAATCTTGCTGGAGGGGATTGTTGTCGTCTTCGGCACTGTCCGGAGTGCTATTATCTCCTGTGCCGGGGTCACTGCTTTTGCTTTGGCGAGACTTAGAGCGGCATCGCTGACGTCGGCGCTTGGGTTGCTTCTTGGAGGGGTCATCCTCCGCTGTCTCGTCGCCATTGCCTTCTTTGGGTGTGTCCATCATGTATATATCATATGATGAGGTGGCTGTCCAGTGCCCTGTGGGCAGTGGTTCCTCTTTGTCTCCCGCATCGTCGTCCATACCATCGATGTCTTCGGAGTCGAAGTCGAGCATGTCGGTCAAATTGTCGACAGTGGCTACTAAGTGGGTGGTGGGTGGGCGGTGAATTTCTTCGTCATCCGCATCCCAATCCTGCCGAACATAGTTCGTCCAGGACTCTCCTGATAGGGAGAGAGACCTTAAGGAGTTCAGTATGTCGCCGAAAGGTGAGTGCTGAAAGATGTCCGTGGAGGTGAACTCCATGATCGGCGCCCAGTCGGATTCGACAGGCACGGCGCAAGCGGTTCGGAGTCCGTGGCCGGGGAAGAATCCGGTAGTTCGGCATCACGGCTCCCGTGAAGGGTAAGGTCGATATTCGGCTCGATCGTCACTGAGAATACGTCCTCCATGACGGGGTCTATCCACCCGTCCATGGATAGCGCAATTGGCTCCGAATTGAGGGTCGGAGCGGTTGCCGGTGCGGTCTCCTGAACACTGTCCGATGGTAAAGCTAAATCATGCTCATCGTGACCGTGCGGCGCACTCGGCAGAGGCTCGAATCCGTCAAAGATCAAGTCTCCGCGGATGTCGGCCGTGTAGTTTAAGCTTCCAAACCTGACCTAGTGGCCAGGGGCGTAACTCTCGATCTGCTCCAGATGGCCAAGCGAGTTGGCCCGCAGTGCGAAGCCGCCGAATACAAAGATCTGTCCGGGAAGAAAAGTCTCACCCTGGACTGCATCGCTATCGATGATCGAAGGAGCCATCAAGCCTAACGGTGATGACACAGAGGAACTCTCAATGAAAGCACCAATGTCGGTGTCAAAACCGGCGGATCTCGGGTAGGGGGTCCCGAACTGTGCGTCTAAGGCGGATGGTAACAGGAGGCAGGGGACACGATGTTTTACCCAGGTTCGGGCCCTCTTGATGGAGGTAAAACCCTACGTCCTGCTTGATTATTCGTGATAATATGAGTAGTACAAGAGTTGATCTACCACAAGATCGGAGAGGCTAAACCCTAGAAGCTAGCCTATGGTATGATTGTATGTTGTCCTACGGACTAAAACCCTCCAGTTTATATAGACACCGGAGGGGGCTAGGGTTACACAATGTCGGTTACAAAGGAGAAGATATACATATCTGTATTGCCTAGCTTGCCTTCCACGCCAAGTAGAGTCCCATCCGGACATGGGACAAAGTCTTCAATCTTGTATCTTCATAGTCCAATAGTTTGGCCAAAGGATATAGTCCGGCTGTCCGAAGACCCCCTAATCCAGGACTCCCTCAGTTGGGCTTCTTCCCAGAGCTTCCATTGTCGTTACCATTCTTTGCTTCAGAACACTCGATGGCGTAATGTCCAGTCTTCCTGCACTTGAAACAAGTAATGTGACTTAGATCCTTCTTGGCGGGTGTGGCTGGGTTAGAGCGACTCTGATTTCTACATGTTCCATTCCCGTTTCCATTCTTGGGGCCACTGTGGTTATGCGAACTTCCTCCATTGTGGGTATGGCCTCCATGGTTATGGGTATATCCTCCCGAGTTCGGGGTAAAACGAGGCTTCTGCTGAGCTCCTGAATTGTACTTCCCTTGTCCATACTTCCTTTTGCGGCTCTCAATCTGCTGCTACTTCCCTTCAATCATAAGAGCCTTGTCTACCAACTCCTAGTAGTTGTTGAATATTGCCACCATCAACTGCATACTCATCTCATCATTCAGCCCTTCCATAAACTTCTCATGTTTCGCGGCATCTGTGGCCACATCATCTGGTGCATAGCGAGCTAACTTGCTAAACTCATCCACGTACTGCCCCACAGTACAGTTTCCGTGGCGTAAGTTGCAAAACTCATGCTTCTTCATGCTCATAGCTCCAGTTGAGACATGAGCAGTGCGGAATGCTAGCTGAAACTGCTCCCAAGTGACATTGGCTATAGGGAAAGTGGCTGTGTAATTCTCCCATAATGAGGCTGCAGGTCCATCCAATTGATGTGCGGACAAACGCACCTTCTCAGCATATGTGCAACCTGCAGTGGTCAACTCCCTTCCAGTCCTACGTAGCCAATCATCAGCAACTATTGGCTCGGTGCTGCTGGAAAACACCGGTGTCTGCAACCTTAGAAAACGGGCTAAGTTGTCAACTGGTGGTGCTGGCGGTGGGTTGCTATTATTCTTCTTGTTGTTGTTGTTGCCTTGGTTCTGGACTAGCAACTACATCAGGGTATTCTGCTGTTGGATCAACTGAGTGAGCTCCGGTGGGAAGGCAAATCCGGGGTCACGTCTCGGAGGCATCTGATGGGTTTAGAGGGGAGAGTTTAGAATAGAATGGGGTCTAGTGAGAAAGCACTACCCATATGCACATGAGACAAACACATTCATATCACACCAAATCAATTCAAGCAAGGGCATACAAACGATCTAACTACCGTTACAGTGCTCGGACTACTACTATATACATGGGGGGAAATACTAATAATAATATGGTGGTCGACTAGAAATTTTGATCGGTGGAAGACTCCATGATATCCGCTCCAGCTTCGTCTTCATAATCATCATCACTACTATTGGAGTCGGAGTCAGTGTCGTCGATGATGATGTAGTCCTTGGGATGGTCGTCATCTCTTCCTGACGCGGGGTCTCCCGTGAATACTCCTAGCTTCCTTGTCAGGTCGTCATTCTTCTCCACTAGTATTGTGATTTCCTCCTCGTATCCGTCGCGTGTAGACTTGAGTTCCTCTTCAAGCTCCATGTTCCTAGTCGTCAACTTCTTCAGGTCTATCATGCTTGTGCATGTCTGGTTCTCCTGGCGACGAATGTGCTGGTTTAACTCCTGGATAAAGGTTGCAATGGACCTGTCCCTCCGGATGTTGATCATCTCCCATTGCTCATCTCTGTGCCCACATATCTGGTAGATGGTGTCCTTAAGATCCTTGTGATAAACTTCACCGATGCGTCCTATGGCGATGTGGGCTGCCATGCTCTTTCCTAGACTCCAGGTTGGTGCATCAAAGGAAAACTCTATGGGCTCAGTGACTGGCGTGAATGTCCTTCCTGGAACTTGAACTCTAATCATCCAGCGCTCCTCTTCTGGTAAAGTAGCGGCATAGGTCCCGATGAATCTTGGTATTCCGATGTTCAGGTACCTAGTGACTTCCTTCAAGTGTCGTCCAAAGGGTGTGTCTTCATCCGGTTGTGCAAACTTGTTCCTTGAGTCTGCCATCCTATAGAGTAGAAAATGGAGAGTAGTAAGAAATGAGTAGAGAAGAGTGACCTATGGCTTATATTAGTGGTTGTGTCCTACAGTCAGCGTGTGCTCTGATACCATCTTGTAGCGATCCGACCTCAGATGGTCAAATCTCTATGCATAAGTGTCATCCCTGGATCGGTAATGCCGACACACACAGTACTTGAAGGATTTATAACAGAGTTCAATCACACACTTACATCGAATGTCTCAAAACAAAACTTATTACAATAAATATGGCTTAAGGCCATCTAAAAAGATAACAACGGAAGGCTTGGAAAACAAAGTGAGTCCATCAACTCCAACGGCATAGTTGAGTGCACGACAACGACCTAGCACACCTTACTCTTCGTCTGAAAAGTCTGCAACATGATATGTTGCAGCCCGAAATGGGTTAGCACATGGAATATGCTGGCAATGCAACACAGTAGAGAAATGAACAGAATAAAGGCTATCACTACATGCATATATGGCTGGTGGAGGCTCTATGGTTACAATGTTTTGCGAAAAGCCAATTTTTCCCAACAACAAAGGAATATATTTTATTTAACTATCATCGCAGTTGTTAAACATTGAGAAGGTTCCTCCAACTCAATCCCAATTAGATAGTAACAAAACCCCAACAAATTAATTAGAGTGTTGAGATCAACATGAAAATCCAAGAACCAGATACTCGAGATGTCCATAACCGGGGACACGGCTAACCATGATTAGTTTATACACTCTGCAGAGGTTTGCACACTTTTCCCCACAAGACTCGATCTCCTCTGTTGGATTTCTCGCATTACATGGTGTTTGAGAAACGGATGACCAAGACACAGTCTTTCAGAAACATTAACTCTTTACTCTGGGTAGACAGTATCAACCTGCATCCCCTACATCTGCTAGTCTACCACTGAAAGAGGTCATGCAACATACTCAACTATGCTAGAGCCCATAATAGCTTGTGGCTGCACATGTAAGTTTGTAGCATGAATAATCTTATGATCCCTTTGAGCCTGGGTGGCGAACCATAGGATGATCACACGGGTACTCCGGGATATCCTTGGACAACACTGGATTCTCTAGGTGCCCGCAACCAATCCACCCAGATGTGTATTTAAGTAGCCACTTTAAGTTAACCATTAATTAACAATCTCACATATGTCATGGAAACACTCAAACCCAATCCACGTCTACGAGCATAGCATGGCAATATAAGCATAGCGTAGAAGTAACTCCCAAGGTTTGATAATAAAAAGGGCAATAGGTTCTACATCATCATCTACTTCCCAATACCCACATGTTAATCACATCCTATTCATGCAGTGTTTGAGGATGGTAACTAATGCATAAAAACTGGGTATGAAAAGAGTATGATCAATGTGTTACTTGCCTTGCTGATGATCCGCAAAACCTAGAGACTCGTAGTAGCACGCTGTGCACTCTGGGAATTCTATCGCAAACAAACAATAGCATACATGAGCATTCAATCAATGATGCAAGGGTAAAACTGAAATAAGAAGATCCAATCTGAAAATTCAACTAAAGAGATTCAATTTGCAAAAAGGATCGGTCAAATCGGAGCTACGGAATTGAAACTACGGTCAAAAGAACTTCAAAAATAAATCTGCTTGAAACCAAATTTTAAATTGTCAAAACCTTGTTCAAGTTGGTTAAACAGAAGAGGGGCTCGCGACGAAGATTTTGGCATTGGTTTCACTGGATTTGGATGAACGGTTAAAAAGTTGCGAGGGTTTGAAAATCAGGGGCTAATCTGCAATAAAAGTAATCGCGGATAGGTCCCTGGCAGAAAAAAAAGAAAAAGACTATGACGCGAATGTTTGTTAACAGAGACGAACGGGCGAATGTGTTCGTTAAAATGAACGAATGAACAAACGTTCACAAACGAAACTAAACCGAGAAAAACGAACCGATCTAAATAAATAAAAAAATTAATCTAGGGTTTCTAAGAAAAACCGGCGTTTTTACCTAAAACTGAAAAAACCGAGCGGCGGATACGCGAGGTCCGGCGCGGCTCTGGTGGCTTTCCGGCGAGGCGGGGCGGCTGCGCGGGTGGCGGCGTGGTGGTGCGGGTGGTGCGGCGCGGCGGCAGGCTGCGCGGGGCGGCGGGGCAGGCGGCGCACGGCGTGGGGCGGCGAGGCAGGCTGCGGCAGTGAGGTGCGACACAGGCGGTGGGGCGGCTCCGGGTCCAAGGGGGGGCTGGGTGGTATTTAAAGGGGGGAAGAGGCGGCGGCGCGTTCCGACTTGGGGAGGGGGTCGGCAGCGTCGGGCGGGGCTCGGACTCCCTTCGAGTCTGGCAGCGGCACACGGGCGAGCGGGTGAAGGTGGCGGCGAAGCTGTCCCGGCTAGGCCCTTGGCCCAGATTGGTCCAGGAACTTCTTTTTAAACAAAACCACCGAAAAGGAAGGATCCTAAATAAATATAAATTTTTTTCTAAAAATGCCAAAAACAATTTTCACCGTTTAATTAAAATATTTAGAACAAAGTGATAATTTTCTTGGCCTAAAATGCAATTTTGAAAAATGCATATTTTCCTAATTCAAATAAAATAGCAATAAAATCCAAATAAATTTATTTATTTGATTTTTAACATTTTTCCTTCAATATTTCTTTTATTTTGGAGAAGTCATACTACCTCCTCTCATATATTTTTATACGAAATATTTTGGAGAGAAATATAATTAAATCAAAATGACCCTCTTTTCAATATTTGAGAAAAATTCAAATATAAAAATTCTAAAATCCCCAACTCCCTCCGTGGGTCCTTGAGTTGCTTAGGATTCTTAGGATCACAACCAAAATGCAAAAAAATATGATATGTATATGATAACCTATGTATAACATTCCAAATTGAAAATTTGGGATGTTACAACTTAGTGACACGATCAGATGCTAAGCTTAAGATTGTGTTTGTCCATCACATCATTTTCCTAATGATATGATATCGTTATTAAATGAAAACTCATGTATATGATTAGGAAACAATAACCATCTTTAATCAACGAGCTAGTCTAGTAGAGGCTCACTAGGGACACAGTGTTTGTTTATGTATCAACACATGTATTTGAGTTTCAAGTTAATACAATTATAGCATGGAGAATAAACATTTATCAAGAACAAGGAGATATGATAATAACAATTTTATTATTGCCTCTAGGGCATATTTCCAACAAAATCGTCATTCAATATGATAGGGTCCGTTGTTCCATCGTACTACTCGATATTAATGGGTTTAAACCCTTCTGGGAACAAGTGCTACGTCACCTCGTCTGTGAAGCACATGGGATGGGTGGCTCCTCAGACCATGGTTGTAGCATGGCAAACATTGGACATGGTTACATTTCGGTCATGCGTATAATCGCATATATCACCGTTCTTGGCTAACCAAGCCAGGTATTCCATTTTTCCAGTAGGCGGGTGTTCCTTGGATTTGTAAATCGTCTGAGATGGAGCCGCTGGCCTTGGAGGAAGCTTCTCTCTCTCTTATCGTATTTCTTTAGAGGACATGGTAGATCTATTCCTCCTCGATGTCAAGGGGCTTCAAGGATATTCTTTTTTCCACCAACTATCCTATCTCGGCCCCGACAGGGCGGTTAGGCTATTTGGCCTACTCGCGCTTAGATAGCACATTGTCTTCGCCCTCCTCATCAAGCTCTGGAAGCAAACTTCTTCAGGGGTAAATTTATTAGCCCTAGTCTTCGCATGCTTGTCCTGAAGATCCTGCTTCGCTCTAAGGAGCTTGACCCATCTATCATTAAGTTGGTCATGTTCAGACTTAAGCTATTGGGTCTTCTGCTCGATGCTCTTGGTCGTGCTGGCCAAGCGCCCGCACAAAGTTCAAGCTAAGGTGCCTCAAGGGGATCCTTAATGACATCGAATTCATCATGGCTGAGGATTCTATTCTCCTTGGATTCCGGATAATAATCGACGTCCTCAAGGTCGTCATTGTCCCCGTTGATCACCCCGTCGTCATGGCTGTTGTTGCTAGCGCTGGCATTGTTGCTAGAGTTCTGGTTATCAGCGCTATCTTGAACGACATTGTTATCAGCAGTGTCACTATTTTCGGTGTCATTGTTGCTTGCCTTGCGTTGCCAGTGTCTCCATTATGGCGGCCTCTGCGTCGGGGCTTGGGGGGTTTTCCGCTGCCTCCTCCGTGTAACCACCATGTAGACATCGTAGGTGGAGGTAGTTGCCCACTTCCCTGTGTTAGGGTGGCAGGCGGTGATGTAGTGTCTGACATCTCATTAACATCTTCATCCATGTCGGCATCTTCGCTAGATGCACATGCTAGAACGTCGGTTAAGTCCTCGACGGTAGCAACTAGGTGGGTGGAGGCTGGGTTGAAAATTCCAACCTCTCCGGACTTTTCCTAGATCTGATCGTAGACCGAGGTCTAATCGTCCGAGATAGCTAGGTTCTGAATCTGATCTAACATCTCGTCCAAAAGCACGTGTCGACTTCACCCATGTCATGAGCAAAGACTAGGCTTAGGTGAAGTTTTGCCGAGGTTCCATCTGACACAGCCTCGAGAGTTTCGTCATTCAAACTCAATGTCTTGTCCGATGAGGCAGTGTTCGGCTCTGATCTCAAAGCCAGATCCGATGAGTGATCCGCGCCATGGTCTTGATCCGAGGTCGGCTCGTCAGCGTCAGCGGGGTCTTCGGACTGGTCTGACACCCAGCCTGAAAATGCAAGCCTGCCACGGGCGACCACATTGTACGTCATGTTCCCAAACCTGATGGTCTGACCTGGAGCGAAATTCTTGATCTGACCGAGGTGGCCAGTCACATCGGCGTAGAGGGTGACGTTGCCGAAGACAAAAAATTGTCCATGGAAGAAGGTCTTCCCACAACCAATGATGTCATCGATCCCAAGATGAGCCATCAAGGTGTTATGACCACACCGCGGAATCTGTATGGACCACCAATGTCAGGGTTAAATCCGATAGCTCTCGGGTAGGGAGTCGCGAGCTGGTGATTTTAGCTAAATGATAACAGGAAAAAGAGGACACAATGTTTTACTCAGGTTCAGACCCTCTCGAAGAGGTAAAACCTACTCCCGCTCTTGATTATATTTTCTGGATGGAGTACAAAGTACATGATGCTCTACCTTGAGATCGTATCATAATATATCTAACTTAACCCTATAAGCTAAACCCCTCAGCTTATATAGAGACCACGGGTACATACGGTTATATGTAGGTCGGTTACAATTAGGGATAAATTTTTTTAGAACCTACCTAAGAATAAACGTGTTGATGATTTGAACATGTTTTGAAGTGTACGCCAAGTCTTCATAGGATTTCATTCGAGTACGTCGGAAGTCATGATAAACATGCCCATTTTCCGTTATCTAGGGGTCCTCGGCAAGGCCTATGACTGGCAGACCGACGTGGCTAGCACCCCTAAATCCAGTACACCGTCACCAGGCAGTCAGGCTTGGGCTTGGGTATTTTCAAACCAGGCTTTGTTGAGCCCACTTGACCCGAGGTATGACCAGATTTAGTCATCACTACCTCCTCCCTCCCTATTTGTTTCTCCTTCCACCTCGCTCCGCCGCCCTCATGTGCCTGCCGCGGATGGAATGGCTAAAATGTTTGACCATCTTTCTTGCTCATTCCCTAGCTACATTGGACGGTCTCTTGCCTGGCTTTGCTTTGTTTGCCACATATTTTGTTCAAAGGTTAGTCAGCTCATATTTCATCCGCACACGTTTTGCCTTTTTCAATCGAAGTACAGTTTTTATTCATTTCTTTACACAGGGGATTTGATGCATCAAAACAATTGCGCTTGTGAGCAAACCCAATAACAATAATCAGAAATCTAAAAGTACAAAGTATATTTGGCAGCCTATTGCTGTAATAAGAGCAACTCTAGCAGAGTAGTTGTATTGGCAGACTCCTTATCACATATGAAGTGCGTTCTATATTGATACGGAGGTTGACGAGCAATGCACAAACATAGATTCGCCAAAAGGCAGCCTTCACATTTTTTTTCCTTACATGTAGGTTCGGCTTGTCATTGACTACAATGGTCTTTCCCCATAATCAAAAATTCACAGCACATTCCATCAACTATAATTTTTTGGACGAAAAATTAGTCTTGTTGCCACTTACATCATAGAACAACTGATACTTATTTAAAATATAAACTAATTAGCTAATAGTTGTGGCAGCGAAAGATGGATTCGCCGGCAGGGCCTAGTTTAACCTTGGAAGATGGCCTCGATGCGCTCGTCCCAGGCCAGATATGTTTTCGCGGCGGCATTGGTGACATTGCGGGCCTCTTTGCCCCGGAAGACGGCCTCGTCGCCCTCATCCTAGTCCAGCCATGCTTCGATAGCGATGGCGGGCGTGTGGTCCCAAATTTGTCGCTCCCTTCTGCCTCATCCCTCGCTAGCTCAGCAAAGCCCACTTTTCAGTTGCTCCCGGAAGGGGTCCAGGCATCCGGCGATGGTTTTTGGAACATGTTTTGCACAGGAAGAGGTGGAATGGTGGTGGGGAAAAGAGATTAGGAGCACCGAAGAGGGCAATGGGAGAGGGGGAGGTAGCAGGGGCCTTTTATAGGCCGTCGGGGCCGCCATTAAGAAGACGATTAGGAGGCAACGAGCGGCCATCAAAGGACGCGCTTCATCATGAGAAAAGCGGCCACGCTCACGCCTCTCGATTGCTCAGACATCACCTCCCGACCTGCTCACACGCAAGACATGAGATGATGTCATGTGGCGTCCATCCGGTGGGCAACCATGGAAATCCGATGGAGCGGGTGTGACATTAATGGTCGGATGGTTGATCATCAGTGGTGCGTCGGAGGCTGCACAATTTCAAAACTTGATTGTGGCGCAAGCAAGAAGCTGAAACTTCCCTCCCACTTTGGCGGTTGGGCTTTGGAGCGAGCTCCATACTGAGGCTACGCGACCATTTATCGAGTGAGTTTCATAGCTCCATAAACTATGCCGATCAACACCCATATGACACCTCTGCTAGACTGTCATTTTTTGACCTAAAATTGTCATTTTGACGGTTATTAGGTGGATCATGATAATATGGCGACTCTACTAGAGTTATCAGTTGCGCTGGAAGCTTACTAGGACTGGGGAGTTTACACTTAAATCTATGTATCATCTATGTATCTCGATGTTATCAATTCTAACTCCATTCCTAGTTCCAAATATGTTTGGAAAGTCAAGGTTCCGCTGAAAATTAAAGTGTTTATATGGTTTGTACATAAACAAGTCATCTTAACTAAGGACAATCTGGCAAAGCGTAACTGGACAGGACCTACTAGGTGTAGCTTTTGTGATCGGGATAAAACTATCAAACACCTTTTTCTGGATTGCCCGTTGGCCAAGGTTCTATGGCGGACGGTGCACATAGCTTTTGACATTACTCCTTCGAGTTCTGTCAGCGCGTTATTTGGAACGTGACTTCACGGGATAGAGTCTGTAACAGCGAGCCACATTCGCGTAGGAGTATGTGCTTTATTATGGGCAGTATGAAACTGCAGAAATGATTTGGTCATTAACAGAACAACAAATATTCATTTTTTGCAGGTTATCTTCCGTGCCGCAGCGTTCATCCGTATGTGGTCGCTACTCACTCCGACGGAGGCCAAGGAGCGTTTGGTTACTGAATCTATCCGGTGGGAGATGGTAGCACGGAATATCTTCAACCGGTTCGGATGGCGATCATGTAATAGGATAGGCAATTAGTTTTCCTATCTTTCTTCTGCCAACCGGCTGTGGCTTTTTTGGCTATTTTTTATTGGCTCTTTGTGAGCTTTTCTTTACTGTTATCGAGACTATAAGACCTTGTTGAACCTATTTGTTTTTTTAAAGGTGGCCGTATGCATCCTTCTAATGCAAAGGCCGGGTAGCCCCCCTTTTCGAAAAAAAACTATTGTTACTCTAAACAGCTTGTACCAACAATTATGCAAGCTGACAGAGATTGGTAAAAATCAAAGGCTATTATGGCGATCAGGCCATATGGCGACTCATCTAGAGTTGCTCTAAACAGCTTGTACCAACAATTATGCAAGCTAAAAGAGATTGGTAACAATCGAAGGCGGAGATAGCATCATTTTTATTTCTGAAAACAACATGGCTGTCCTTAAATCAATTTCTAGAGGAGAGAAATCGTAAATTCAGGCTGCAGAAACATTTTCATAGGGACCGAAAATTTTGGTGAAATTTCATTGAAACGCAGAGCATCAGCAAGAAATGGCAGCACTTGTAGTCATTCTCTGCCAGTTCGACGTCTATAAGAAAGAAAACCACGGTTATTTACACCAGATAAGCTCCATCTTCTAGACTGATAGTTCTCAGATAGTTTCTCTGCTGCTACGGTTTATCACCCACCCATGTAAAGAACTAGACATTGACCAAAAGAGAACTGGGAAAATAACATGATGTATTACGGTGACACGCTGTCGAGCCAAACAACGACTTGCTCTATGGATGGACGCTGCCGAGGGTCAGTGCTGATGCACCTGCATGCCGTTTCGAGAACAGACAGCAGCTGCTTCTCATGCTCTTTGCTCCAAATCAGCCTGTCGAAAATCTGCTCTTCCTTGTTCTCAGATTTCATCTGGAGTGCCCAGGAGACCAAGTCCCTGGATCCCTTGACTTTCGACACTTCCACGGGCCGTCTACCAGTGAGAAGCTCCAGCAAGACGACACCGAAGCTGTAGACGTCCCCTTTCGGGGTGGCGATCAGTGACTGGCTGTACTCAGGTGGTATGTAACCCAAGGTGCCAACTAGGTCAGTAGTCACATGAGTGTCATAGGGCTGTATTAGCCTTGCTAGCCCGAAATCAGCCAGGTGCGCCTCAAAGTTCTCGTTCAGAAGAATGTTGCTTGACTTCACGTCTCGGTGGATGATGTTCGGCTCGCAGTCCTTGTGCAAGTAAGCTAATCCCCTGGCTGAACCCTGAGCAATTTTGAGCCTTGACTCCCATTTCAGCATGTAATCGCCATCCGCTCTCTCGTGCAGCCAGTAGTCCAGGCTACTGTTCTCCATGTATGTGTAGATGAGCAACCTATCACTTCCATGGCGGCAGTAGCCTCTCAGCGTTACAAGATTCTTGTGCTGAGCCTGGGACAGCGCTTCCACCTCGGCACGGAACTCCCTCTCCATCTGCCCACAATCACCAGAAAGTCGCTTCACTGCCGCTTTTGTTCCGTCTGGGAGGTAGGCCTTGTACACGAGACCAAATCCACCACACCCTATAATGTTGGCTTGATCAAAGTTGTCAGTCGACCTAATGAGGTCACTAACAGTTAGCTCCTTGGCAGAATTCTGAAAGAACAGCACTGGCTTTGAGTAGGAATAATATGAATCATGACAAGCGCCCCCAGCGTCGTCTTCTTCATCGATAGCACTGGCCTCCGTTTTGGAAATGTTAACCAAAATAACACACAAAACTACTGCAAGTGCCAACCCCATGCAGACTGCCACTCCAAGTATTTTGTTTTTCCTGTTCCTGATGCTTGTTGCAGGCTGTATTTCATTGTTAACATTTGTTTCCCCAGACTGATTTAGGCTACAGGAAACTGACCTGCATAAACCAGGGTTGCCCTCAAAACTGGAGTTTGTGAAAGTGAAGAACTGCCCCCCATTGGGGATCGGCCCAACCAGATGATTGTGAGCCACACTGAACTTAGACAAGAAAGTGAGATCTGTCAGGGACGACGGAATCGATCCAGTGAGATTATTGGATGACAGATCAAGAACCTCCAAATTCTCCATCTTGGAGAGTGCATCAGGAATGCTCCCAGACATGAAGTTGTTGCTCAGATCCATCACATGCAGCTCCTTCAAATTTCCAAACTCAGGCCAGATGGTCCCATTCAGACCATTGTCATTCAAGAACAACGACGGTGGGAAATTCGAGAGCTGGTTATATTGCCGTCCGCTTGTGCTCCTGTTATGCTTCACATACAATGGCATGCTAGTGAATGCCATACCCTGAGAATTCCTGGCAGTCATAAGGCCCTTCAGCTGTGTCAAACTCTTGGGTACCTCGCCAACCAATGAATTGTTTGAGAGATCCAAGTAGCTCAAGTGGTCAAGCTCACCAATCCACGACGGGATGGTGCCAACCAATTGGTTCCAGGACAAATCAAGCACCTCCAATTTCTCGCACTGAGCCAGCCATTCCGGAACCCTCCCCCTTAGAGCACAATCGCCAAGAGCCAACACCTCCAGGCTGTTGAACCCCCCATTGCCATTTTCAGGCAGCTCCTCACCACCAAAATTCTTGGTGAGAATCAGTGTGGTGAGGTTTTCACACCGGCGCAGCACAGTAAGCGCCCCTGAGATGTTGTGCAAGCTGTTGTTGGACAAGGACAGCATGGAGAGCGACCTGAGACGGCCGTAATCCTCAGGCAATTGCCCCATCAATTTGTTCCTGGCAAGGCTGAGCGACTTGAGCTTATCGCAATCTGCCAAGCTAACTGGTAGTGTTCCATTCAGGTGGTTTGTTGCGAGGTCAACAGAAACAAGCACTGGCATACCAGAGAAGTTGACATGAGCAATCGGACCGGACAGGGAGTTGTTCCGGAGGTTGAGGTCGCGTAGGGACGACAGCGACGACAGCGACGGCGGTAGCAACCCTGAGAAGTCATTGGAGTGGGCAGTGAAATGCTCCAGCGACGTTAGGTCGCGGAACACGTCCGGGAGCCGGCCAGATAAGCGGTTCACGGATAAATCCAGCAGGGTGAGGTTTTTTAGCTCGCGGAGGCGCGAGCTCACCTGGCCGGCGAGCCCATTGGAGGCGAGGGAGAGCTTGTGCAGTCCGGCGAGGCCGAAGAGCGCGGCAGGGAGGGCGCCGGCAAAGGAGTTGGCGCCGAGGAAGAGCTCCTGGAGCGTGGCGGCGCAGGCCGGCGGGTTGGCTGACGAGGGGAGCGCGCCGGTGAGGCGGTTGGCGGAGAGGTCGAGCACCCGCAGGGCCGGCGCGCCGGCGCATAGGTCGGGCCCGAGCGCGCCGGAGAGAGAGTTATTGCTGGCATTGAAGGCAACCAGACCCGGGAGCGCGGAGAGGTCGGGGATCGAGTCGACGAGCAGATTCGCGGAGAGGTCGGCGGCTCGGAGGCCGGCGAGGCCCGCGACGGCGGATACGCCGCCGGAGAGCGCGTTGCGGCTGAGGTCGAGCTCCGCGAGCCGCGGGAGGCCGGCAAGGGCGTCCCCCGGGATGGGCCCCGCGAGCCCCCGCCCGGGGAGCCGAAGCGCCGTGACGCGGCCGCCGGCGCCGTCGCAGCGCACGCCTTCCCAGGCGCAGCAGGAGCCGCCGCGACCGGACCACGCGGCGCGGAGGAGAAGGTCCCCTCCGGCGGTGAGGTTCCCGGCGAAGGCCCGCAGCGCGCGGAGGTCGTCCGGGTGGCAGGCCGCCGCCGCCGCCCCGGCCGGCAAGAGAAGCGCGGACAGGGCCAGGAAGAGCATGGGCAGGGGCAGAAGGCAGCATTTCGCCATGGATTCAGCCTAGCAATTGCGAGAAGTCAGAGAGAAACCATCTGGGGAGGGGAGGGGAGGGGAGAAACGCTCGAGTGGTTCGAAGCAGAAGCAATTATGTGATGTGATGCGATGTGAGAGGAGAAAAACGCGGCGGAGTAGGCGTGAGTCGAGCCAGACTCCAAAGTCCACTCTCCACTCTACTCCACACTTCCACACACCCACCTCGGAGACAGCAGAAAGGCTTTGCGTCCCCGCTCCGTTTCTTCCTCTCTCTTCTCTGGGTGCGAGCTGGTAAACGGAAGAGGGGGATTGGCAGCAGCAGCAGTGCCCAGCCCATTAAAAACTACCGCATTCAAGCCAAGAGGACGAAACCAAAGAGAGAGTAGAGCATTTTTTCGTTAAAGGATAGATTTTATTGACTTAAAATGAAGCATCAAGAAGATACAGACACAAAGAGTACACATCTGATCTTTATATAGTTAGGATACACACAGACAACACCAATACACTCACACTAAAAAATACGCGGGCAAAAAGCAAAGTTATACAAGACCAAAGCTATGCCTCAGCGAGTAAAAAAAAACCTATAATCAAAACAGCGACCGACAAACTACATCGACGACCATATCCGCATCAATCATCTCTTGACACCACAAAGACAACGAAAAAGTTCTTCAAGAGCAATGCCTTCAACAAGGCAACGATGGGACAGATTCAGATTCAGAGAATGGCGACCGTGGGGCAGAGTGGCGACTCCAGAGGCGACCGGAGTGGCGACCGGGGGGCAGCCGGCCCCATCCCCTAGTGATGGTCGGCGGATCGGAGACCGGTTTTGGGTGCTTCTCGACTGCGACGAAGAAGATGCGGACGGTGACGGGGATGCGCCGGCGGCATCCCCGCCGTCGACGACGCCATCGGATCTTATTTACGAGTTCTTCAACTCCGGCTACGACGAGGACGAGGTGGCCACCACGGTCGACAAGATCCTGCCTCCCGACGATCCGGCTAGGGTTGGACTACACGCGGGAGAGAAGAAGGAGATGGTTCGTCGCGTCGTTCATCGGAGGACGGCGGCGACGGCGATCAGGCCATGGAAGGGCCCCCTGCCTAAGGTATGTCTTCCGAATCTAACGCTTTTCGATTTGATTCATCCCGAGTCTTGAATTACGGTTAAGGCAAGGAGGAAGGGGCGTCAGAAAGCGGCCGTCTCAGCGTCGGCGGGTCACGCCGGGGATCCCGGGGATCAGGATCAGGGCGGCTCGCGAGGCGCGTTTGAAATCAATCTTGGGCCACGATGGGCTGAGTACGAAAAGTTTTTTGCCGTATCCTGCTGGGCCGGAGATAGATGGGTATGAGGCCCAGACTATTCCGGTACCCACGGAGATTACAGGCACCGACACATGCAGCGTGCGGGTGGATCGATCTACGTGTGCTTCACCATCGCTTGCTAGGGTTCATCAGCGTGGGAGGTCTGGGTTCCGTCCCTGTGGTTCTGGTCGGGCAAAACGGATCCCTCTCCTCCTTCTGATAGCTGGACGCGGGACGGGGGGGGGGGCGCCAGGGAAGAAGCCTCCTCCGACCGTGACCGCTGCTAGTAGTGGAGGAGTTGCGCCGCCGCTGGCTGGGCGTGGCACCGCGGCTCCTTCGGTCGTCGCCGGGCCGGTGCAGGCCGCGGTGGGACGCAGAGGTGGACAGCCCGGCCCTCGGCCGATGGTGCTGGTAGCGGGGAGGGGCGGACCGCCTCACAGTGCCCAGCCGTCCGCGCCTAGGCCGTCGACGCCAACAGCAGGTGTAAGAGCATATTTATCCCTAAGGTGTTTTGGTGATTAATGACAATGCGTTTGCGGACTAATCGTGTGCCTTGAGTATCCCAGACGTTTCATCGCTAGGCACAAGACGGTTGGGTGCCCCTCGAAGACTGTTGAAGACGGTGTCTTTTCTACGTTTCTTTTTGGTGGATTTGAGTCGTAGGAAAGCCGTACTAATAAAAAGGGGTCCGCGTCGAAAAGGTTTGGGTGGAATCATCACGTACACGTTTCTTCCTTGTCCCCTCCTTTTCCTTGCGCCTTGGAGCTTCCTCCGTCCTTGTTTCTGGCTGCTGTGGTGGCTCGCGGTAGTACTGCTCCCAGGTGAGCGGTAGTATCATAGGCACCAGCGGTAGTACCATGCTGCGGCGCGGTAGTACCGCAGGTGCCCACGGTAGTACCGCTCCCCTGGAGCTGCACTACCGTGGCCCACCAGGCTAGTACCGCTCTCCCACGGTAGTAGGGGCGGATGTAATTTTTTACATCCGCGCCCACCATGGTAGTACCGCTTTCCTTCCGCGGTAGTACCATGCTCAGCTGTCAGGCGGTAGTACCGCCCCTCTGCGGTAGTACTGTGTCGGGTTTTTGCTTCTTCCGTTTTCTACGAAAGTAGGCACGGATGTTTCCTTATCCACACTCTTCCCAGGCTAGGGGGTTCCTGTCTTGCGGTAGTACCGCAAGGGGGAACGGTAGTACCGCCCTCAGCACTTGTGCTACAGGTCCTCCCTAGCTGTTGCTGGTGCATCGGTAGTACCGCAGGCCTGCACGATTGTACCGCGTGACCTTGCGGTAGTACCGCTTGGCAGCAAGCGGAAGTACCGCGTGGCCCCACGGTAGTACCGCTGGCCTGGCGCGGTAGTACCGCTGGCCGCGAGCTGGTAGGTGGATAACGGTTGGATCTTTGTCCCTCACTATAAAAGGGGTCCCCTTCTTCCCTGTTGACTTATCTCTTCCAACCATAAGCTCCATTGTTGTTCTAAGCTCCATTTTTGCCCAATCTCACTCCCTAGCCAATCAAACTTGTTGATTTGCTCGGGAGTGGTTGAGAAGGCCTCGATCCACAGTTCCACCAAGAGAAATTTGATTTCCCCCACTAATCCCTTGCGGATCTTGTTACTCTTGGGTGTTTGAGCATCCTAGATGGTTGAGGTCACCGCGGAGCCATAGTCCATTGTGGTGAAGCTTCGTGGTGTCGTTGGGAGCCTCCAATTGAGTTGTGGAGATTGCCCCGACCTTGTTTGTAAAGGTTTGGTCGCCGCCTCCAAGGGCACCAATAGTGGAATCACGGCATCTCGCATTGTGTGAGGGCGTGAGGAGAATACGGTGGCCCTAGTGGCTTCTTGGGGAGCATTGTGCCTCCACACCGCTCCAACGGAGACGTACTTCCCCTCAAAGGGAAGGAACTTCGGTAACACATCCTCGTCTCCACCGTCTCCACTCTTGGTTATCTCGTGCCTTTACTTGTGCAAGCTTATTTGTGTCATATCTCTTGCTTGCTTGTGTTCCTATCCTTGTTGCATCATATAGGTTGCTCACCTAGTTGCATATCTAGACAACCTACTTTGATGCAAAGTTTAAATTGTTAAAGAAAAGCTAAAAATTGTTAGTTGCCTATTCACCCCCCCTCTAGTCAACCATATCGATCCTTTCAATTGGTATCAGAGCCTCGTCTCTTTATTAAGGACTTTACCGTCCGAAGAGTATGGTTGATACCGTAGACGGTGTGGAGGAACACTCCGGTGTGAATCCGATCTCGTCTACGGGCGATGGGGAAACCTCGGTCTCTCGTGAGGAGTTCAATGTGGCCTTGGAGACATTGAAAACCTCCATGACGACCGAGGTTGAAAGCATGTTTACTAAATTCCTTGAAGGGCTTAAACTATCCACCGCACCGTTGAAAGTGGGTAATCCCACCGACAAGGTGACGGATGCTACCTCCGATAAGGGGGAAGCTAGTAGTGAAAAGGCTCCTTCTTCTAGTGGTAAGAATGGCACCGGTATCTTTGCTCATGTGGAACCACCACTTGTTTATGGTGGACCGGTTCCTTCCACTCATTTGAATCATGCCGGTCCTCCCCCTAAGATTGTGAAAAATGAGGACTTTGATTCTTGGGTTTACCGCTTTAAACGTCATTTAAATCATGTGAACACTAATCTTTGGAGAATCATTGAAGAAGGTTTCTATCCGCATGATCCAAGCAACTTCACTCCTCGAGAAGCCGCGGATAATCAATTCAATGAGAATGCTCTCTTCATCATTCAAGATGCAATCCCACCCGAAGACCTACCTCATCTTCGGCCCTTCGCCTTGGCCAAAGACGCATGGCTTTGTGTTGTCTCTCTCTACCGGGGAAGCGCAAGCATTCAACGCTCCAACTATGAAGTGGTGCAAGATGAGGCCGATGAGTTTGCAATGAAAGAAGATGAAGAACCTCGTGAGCTTTATCGGAGAGTAACCAAACTCGCGGTCTCACTCCGAGATCACGGGAGCAAGGACACGGATGACAATTGGATCAAGCGCAAATTCCTCAAGGCAATGATGCCCTACCACAAGGCCATGTCCTCCGTCATTCGTCAAAGACCGGACTTCCACACTTTGACCTCAAGCGAAGTGTTGGATGAGTTTGTGGCCATGAACATTTTGGACAAGACCGCCGACAATGCGGTGCTTCGTTCTCAAAGGGCAAAGAAGCCCAACCTTGCATTGAAGGCCAAGCTCTCCGTTGAAGAAGAAGAAGAGGAAGAAGAGGAGAGCAACCCCGAAGATACAAAGTATGCATATCATGAACACATGGCACTCGCTTCAAGGCAATTTTGGAGCAAGAAAAACTCGAGGCCAAACTTTAACAAAAACAACTCAAGTGGCACGAAGAGCAAGCAACGTGTAAGGACTTGCTACAATTGTGGCAATGTGAGTCATTTTGTTGCGGAGTGCCCGTATGAGAAGAGGGAAGACAATGGTGGCAAGCTCATCCGAAAGGACAAGGCCAAGTCGTTCCCCAACAAGAGCAACTTCACCAAGAAGACTCCTCCCAAGGCATTGGTGGTACAAGAAGAGTACAATGAGGATGATGACGATGATGAAGATGGTGAGTTGGCTGCCATGGCCTCAGTTGCCATTGCGACGACTCCACGGGTGTCTCTCTTCGACTCACCCAATGAGAGCATCACCGCCAAGTGCCTCATGGCTAAAGCCACCAACAAGGTAACCCCCAACATCAAAACTACCATCATTAATCATCCTTCTTCGACGGATAGCATTGATGAACATGAGGGAGCTAATGTGGAGGCAAATGAGTTTGAGGCCTTTATGGGCAAACTTAAGGGTAAATCCAAGAAGCACTTTGTTGCTCTCTTGGAACAACTTGGTGAAGCCAATGACATGATCGAGGCTCACGAAGATACCATCACTAAGATGGAAGGGCATAGTCGTGACTATGCCGATGAGATTTCGGATCTTTCCAATGCTCTTGAGGAAGAGCGTGGTCTTCGTTTGGCTCTTGAGGAGTCACACAACGTTGATCATGCTAAGTTAAAGAAAGATTATGATCATGTTCTCATTGTTTCTCATGTGCTAAACTCCGAGAAGGCCGAACTTGAGGTTGATCTTGCTAGACTCAAAGAGGAGTTTGATCTACTTGACAAGGCTCACAAGGTCTTGAAGGGTGCTCATGCTAGCCTCAAAGAGTCTCATGATCAACTTCAAGTAAAGCTAACCAAGGAAAAAGCCACTTTTCCTCGTATGATGTTAATTGATAATGCAAATGCTACTAACCCGTGTTGTGAGCATGTGCATCTTGTTGAGGAGAACGCTAAGCTAAAGGGGCAACTTGAGAGAGGTCTTGCGACTTGCATACAAGGCAAGAAGAACCTCAACGACCTCTTGATCAACCAAAAGGGAGTTGTGGCCAAGGAAGGGGTTGGGTACGTGCCCGAGTCCAAGAACAAGAAGAAGAATGACAAGACCAAACGACCTCCTCCTCTCATGCAAACCTTTGTGAAGGAGGGAGAGAGTGCTTCCAAGGAGAAGAAGAACAATGCGAAGGGTGGCGCTGTCAAAAAGGGCAACTCCTCTCATCAAAGCCGGCGACTTTAATCCTTCTTATATGTTATGTCGTGCTAGTGATGGGCATGTCTATGCCAAATTCGTTGGTTATCCTCATGAATACATTGAATGGTCTATTTGGGTTCCAAAGACCCTTGTTACTAACATCAAAGGACCCATTACAAAATGGGTACCTAAAACCAAGCATTGATCTCTTGTAGGTGTTTGCTTCCGGTGGGGGATCATGGTTGCTCGATAGCGGAGCTACAAATCATATGACCGGAAGCAAGGACTTGGTGGTGGACGTGCACAAGATTCCATCTATGCCCACCAATGTCGAGTGGGGTGACGCCTCATCTTCTAAGGTATTGGGACTTGGCAAGGTGGTCATCTCTCATGATCTCACGATCGAGAAGGTCATGCTTGTTGAGTCCCTTGCATACAATTTACTTTCCGTTCGTCAACTTGCAATCATGGGCTTTGCCACTTTCTTTGATATCGATACCGTGGCCCTCTTGTGGAGCAAGACTCTTAAAGTAGCCTTTGTTGGGCATGTCGAGAACGGTCTATATGTGATTAACTTTTCGGAGCGACCCACTAAGACCGCGACATGCCTAATGGCTAAAGTTGATGTGGGATGGCTTTGGCATCGCCGTCTAGCCCATGTCAATATGAGATCTTTGCAAAGTCTTCTCAAGGGGGACCATGTCCGTGGACTAACGAATGTTAGTTTTGCTAAAGATCGTGCTTGCAGTGCTTGTATCGAAGGAAAGCTACATGAGAAGGCTCACCCTCCCACGACTATCATTTACTCAAAGAGGCCTTTGGAGCTCCTTCACTTGGATCTCTTTGGGCCTCCATCCTTCGATAGTCTTGGGGGTAGGAAGTATTGCTTGGTGATTGTGGATGACTACTCAAGATACACTTGGGTGTATTTCTTCAAGAGGAAGAGCGAGACCCAACAAACCGTCATTGACTTTGCAAATGAAGCACAACGTCAACACAATGCAAAGATCTTGACAATAAGAAGTGACAACGGCACCGAGTTCAAGAACTACACCTTGGATGAGTTTCTTAGTGATGAGGGGATCAAGCATCAATATTCCGCACCTTACACCCCTCAACAAAACGGTGTTGCGGAGAGGAAGAACCGGACGTTGATGGATGCGGCAAGGACCATGATGGCGGAGTTCAAGTCTCCATACAACTTTTGGGCCGAAGCCATCAACACCGCGTGTCATGCATCCAATCGGCTCTACCTCCGCAAGGGCTTGAACAAGACTCCATATGAGATACTCACCGGTAACAAGCCCAACCTCAAGTACTTTCGGGTGTTCGGGTGTAAGTGTTTCATTCTCAAGAAAGGTGTTCGGTTGTCTAAATTTGAGGCTAGAGCTTATGAGGGCATATTTGTTGGTTATGCTACAAACTCTCATGCTTACCGTGTCCTCAATAAATCCACGGGACTTATTGAGGAGACGTGTAACGTGGAGTTTGATGAGAATAACGGCTCCCAAGTGGAGCAAAGTGGCACTTGTGATGTAGGTGATGAAATTCCTCCTCAAGCCATAAGAAGAATGGGTGTTGGCTTTATCCTACCCATTGAGGAACCCCTTGTGGCCGAAGGAGAAGGACAATGCTCCACTCAAGTGGAGCCATCACCAACCCAAGGCCCACACGCTTCCGAAGAACAACATGAAGGCCCTCATCCTCAAGAACATGACCAAGGGCAAGATCATGCTCAAGACGGTGTTGACACATCAAGTGATGCCCAAGGTCAAGTTCTCTCCTCCGAGCAAGTTCAAGAACAAGAACAAGCTCAAGACGACGCTCAAGATGATCAAGTGACCACTCCTCGTCTCACCCCGAGGAGGAATTGGAGCGTCGTGCCGCCAAGGTTGCTTCCAAGCTCTCCACCAAGGATCATCTCATGACGAATGTGCTTGGAAGCTTAAGAAAGGGGGTAAGCACTCGTAGACAATTAGCAAACTATTGTGAGCATCACGCGTTTGTCTCTTGTGTCGAACCCCACAAGGTCTATGAGGCGCTCGAAGATCCGGATTGGCTCAATGCCATGCATGAAGAACTCAACAACTTCGAGCGCAACAAAGTGTGGAGATTGGTGCCAAGACCGACGGGGAACCACAATGTCATTGGAACCAAGTGGATATTTAAGAACAAGCAAGATGCCCATGGGATTATCATTCGCAACAAGGCTCGTTTGGTAGCACAAGGCTACTCCCAAGTCGAGGGTATCGACTACGGTGAAACCTTTGCTCCCGTTGCTCGTCTTGAATCCATTCGCATGTTGATTGCATATGCTTCTCATCATAACTTTAAGTTACAACAAATGGATGTGAAGAGTGCTTTTCTTAATGGTCCCATTAATGAATTGGTTTATGTCAAGCAACCCCCCGGGTTCGAGGATCCCTACTTTCCCGATCATGTGTATCAACTCGATAAGGCACTCTATGGCCTTAAACAAGCCCCACGTGCGTGGTATGACCACCTTACCGAGTTGTTACAAGACCGTGGTTTTGAAGTTGGGCTAATCGACCCCACTCTTTTTACTAAGAAGGTCAAAGGGGAGTTGTTTGTGTGCCAATTATATGTTGATGATATTATCTTTGGTTCCCCTAACAAAGCTTTCAATGAGGAATTTGCCGCTCTCATGACCTCAAAGTTCGAGATGTCTTCCATGGGAGAGTTGAAGTTCTTTCTAGGGTTCGAAGTGAAGCAAAGAAGAGAAGGAACCTTCATCAACCAAGCCAAATACACTCAAGACATGCTCAAGAGATTCAAGCTAAGTGATGTCAAGCCGGCTTCCACTCCAATGCCCACCAAGTGCCAACTTGACATAGATCCCAATGGTAAAGCGGTGGATCAAAAGGTATATCGTTCCATGATAGGCTCCTTGCTTTACCTTTGTGCATCTAGACCGGATATCATGTTGAGTGTGGGAATTTGTGCACGGTTTCAAGCCGCACCTAAGGAAAGTCACTATGTGGCGGTCAAACGAATCTTTCGATATTTGGCTCATACCCCAAACTTTGGCTTATGGTACCCAAGAGGAGCAAACTTCAAGCTTGTAGGGTATTCGGATTCCGATTGGGCGGGAGACAAAGTGGATAGGAAGTCCACTTCCGGAGGGTGCCAATTCCTTGGTTGCTCTTTGGTAAGTTGGTCTTCCAAAAAGCAAAGTTGTGTGTCTCTCTCGTCAACCGAAGCGGAGTATGTGGCGGCCTGTAGTTGTTGTGCACAACTCATGGATGAGGCAAACTTTAAAGGATTACGGTGTCATTTGTGACAAAGTGCCTCTTTGGTGTGACAATGAAAGTGCCATCAAGATCTCTCTCAACCCGGTGCAACACTTCAAGACGAAGCATATTGAGATTCGGTATCACTTCATCCGGGATCACATTAGGCGAGGAGAGATCAAGCTCAACTATGTCAACACTCATGATAACCTTGCAGATATTTTCACGAAGCCCTTGAATGAAGCAAGATTCCGTGAGTTAAGGCATGAGCTAAATATCATTGATTTGAGCAATGTTGCTTGAACCCTTGCACACCCCACCATACTCAACTTATTATCTTGTTTAGATTTAGGCATGGACATAGGGGGAGTGTTGTTCTCTCAATGAACTCTCCTTCCCCCCATTATGCATAAATTGATCAAGTCTTTCACATTAGCCATGTTTGATGGTACTTGTGCCTCAAAGACGAGTTTTGGTCATGAGCCCAAGCATAAATCTTCGCGGTGCCATACCAATTGACTCAAACATAGGTGGCTCCGGCCACCGCCCTCTCTTTGGAGAGGTGGTGTCTCGTGGTTGTTTCGTGTTGTCGTTTGCCTTTCTGCCTTCGTGTGTCGCGTGGTCTTGTGGTGTCGTGTTGCGTCGAAGTTTTCGTGCAAAGACCTGCTTGAAACTTGCAACTTTTTGAGCCCACGGTACTACCGTGGCTTGCCGCGGTACTACCGCGTTGAGAGGGCACGGTACTACCGCTCAGGTGCGGTACTTCCGCCGAGTGGTACTACCGTGATGACGCACGGTACTACCATGCCGTCGAGTGGGCGTGGGGGTTATGACTCGGGCAGGGGAGTTCCAACTCCCCATACCCATTCATTTCTCTCTCTCTCTCTCTCTCTCTCTCTCTCTCTCTCTCTCAAGAACGGCGCCGGAGGTCCTTGCCGGATCTCCATCTCCGGCCACTCTCCTCGAATTCCGACCGGTGGGATCGTTCCCCACCACTTCCTCTTGCCATGGAACAAGGTTTTTCCCCAAATCCCTCTCTTTCTTGGTTGTTCTCTCGCTTCTAGGTTTTTGGGGAGATGCATGTTGTTCTTGAGATTTTAGGCCAAATCTATGCAAGAGTAAGATGTAGGAGAGTCGTGTTGCGTAGGAATTATACTTGATATATTGTCCTGTGATAGATTTGTCCAACCGTAGTACCGCCGTGGTTTCGCGGTCTTTCTCAGATTTGAACATGTTTGGATCTGACGCGGTGCGGTACTACCGCGCCTCACATGTGGTACTACCGCTCGTGCGGTACTACCGCCCATCAGGTGCGGGACTACCGCGCTAGCTCGTGCGGTACTACCGCCCATCAGGTGCGGTACTACCGCGCTACCTGTGTCACTAAGATCCTACTACCGCTCCCAGACCCGGTACTATCGTGACTTTACACGGTACTACCGCGACTAGGAGCGGTACTATAATCTTAGTACCGCAACACTTGGCTGTTCTACCGTAGGGGTCAAATCTCTCTCATGGCAATTATCTTGTGTGCTCCCTACATGTTTCTTTTGTTGTATTGTGGTATTTGCATTGATCCTTCTTGCTTCTCGTGTGTGTTTTGCGTTTTGTGTCTCAGGTGCTGGCTCTCGCCGCTCCAATCCCAGTCGTGACACTGGCTCCAAGCGTCTGCGCAATCCCCAAGATGAAGCACCAGAGGGCTCCAATGCCCCCAAGCGCAATGTCAAGACCACTGCCAGCAAGCAAAAGGAACCTGCTAAGGGCATGGACGATATTTCCCTCAATTAGTATGTCGAACGCCGGAAGATCAACCCCTATGTGAATCCTCGTGCTGTCCTTAGAGGCACTGAGTTGTTTTGGACCAAGCAGCATGCTCTTATCTATCTGGATGTGATCAAGAACAAGCAGAATACCTTCATGGATGTCAAGTGGATAGACATGAATCACATGAGGAAGGACAAGTTTCGTGACTATTTTGGAGAGGCTCTGGACTTGGTGGAGCAGTTTGCTATTGAGCATGTGATCTCCTTTCACCTTGACTATGACCCTGAGCTTGTTTGTCAGTTCTTTGCATCAGTCTACTTTCACCCCGGGGATGAGCGGAGGATGACCTGGATGACCAACGGCCGTCAGCTATCTGCTACATGGAAGGAGTTCATGGATATGCTTCACATTCCTGATGACGGGCTTCACACACCCGTTGGTGTTCGCCCCCACGCCAACTCTGAGTCTGCTAACAAGAACTTGCTTCAGCCATTCCTTGTTGAGAAGGTGCTCCCCAATGGCAAGTCGACTTGGGTGCTGAACTCCTTTCTGGATATCATGCATCGCATCTTCCGCAACACTCTGTTCCCACGCATTGGCGACAAGGACAAGGTTCATTCCTATCTAGTGGACATGTTGCTCCTGTGTGCAGAGGCACGTTCATCTCAGACTCAGCCACTTGATGTCTCACACATCATGTGGTGTGAGCTTCGGTTTGCGGTGTTCACCCGCAAGGTATCTATCTATGGACCGTACCTATTTCTGCTACTCTCCACAACTTGGGAGAAGATGTACCCTGGTGATGAGTTTCTTGCTCCAGACTGGATTCGGCATGAGTCCATCAGTCTTCGCGTCAAGCCCAACTGGGCCAATACTACTACCTGTGCTGAGGCTTCTACTGCTAGGAGGGCTGGTGGTGAGGAGGAGGCTTGTGCTGAGAATGTTGCAGAGGACCATGCTGCTAGGTCTACCACACCTTCCTCTGAGCCGTCGTGGGCCAAGAAGTTAAAGGACAAGATGAAGACTCTCTTCTGCATGTAGGCAAACAGACAGTACAAGACTCACGTGGTAGACAAGGAGAGTCGCCGCCGTGACAAGAAGGTTATGAGGCTCTTTGGAGAGGATGTCTCTGGCGGTTCTGAGGATGTCATCACGCCAGAGGCCGCCTGGATGGCGAAGCAGGGGTACAAGTGGACCAATTCAGAGGAGGACATCGAGGAGTCCGTCCCCGCTGCTGAGTCTGACGAGGAGCACGAGGAGCAGTGGGATGACTTCTCTGCCTGAGCCACCCCGTGTGTGTAGGTGTCCTCTCTGCCTTTTGGCGTCTCGATGCCAAAGGAGGAGAGAGTGTAGGGATTTGCGTTGTGTCGTGCTTGGTGTGTTTGCTTTGTCGTTTGAACCTCCTTTGCCTTTGTGTGGTTTGTGCCTTCGAGACTTATCCTACATATGGTGTAAGACATATGCACTCTATCTATCTTAGTTAACTTATGTTTGTGCTATCTTGTCTAGTGTTAGCCTTCCTATTACTAGATATGCCTTGTCTCTATAATATAGGGGGAGCTTTGATCCTAGTATGTGTGCCGTGCAGTCCAAAGCACCCATCTAGTTGGCACACATCTAGGGGGGGCCCGTCTATATTCTAGAGAGGAGGGGCTTGCGTTTGCTTAATATTATTTCCCTTGTGCAAATCCCGTGTTGTCACCAATCCACCAAAAAGGGGGAGATTGTAAGGGCATATTTATCCCTAAGGTGTTTTGGTGATTGATGACAATGCGTTTGCAGACTAACCGTGTGCCTTGAGTATCCCAGACGTTTCATCGCTAGGCACAAGACGGTTGGGTGCCCCTCGAAGACTGTTGAAGACGACGTCTTTTCTACGTTTCTTTTTGGTGGATTTGAGTCGTAGGAAAGCCGTACTATTAAGAGTAGGTCCGCGTCGGAAAGGTTTGGGTGGAATGATCACATGCACGTTTCTTCCTTGTCCCCTCCTTTCCCTTGTGCCTTGGAGCTTCCTCCGTCCTTGTTTCTGGATGCTGTGGTGGCTCGCGGTAGTACTGCTCCCAGGTGAGCGGTAGTACCGTAGGCACCAGCGGTAGTACCGTGCTGCGGCGCGGTAGTACCGCAGGTGCCCATGGTAGTACCACTCCCCTGGAGCTGCACTACCGTGGCCCACCAGGCTAGTACCGCTCCCCCACGGTAGTAGGGGCGGATGTAATTTTCTACATCCGCGCCCACCACGGTAGTACCGCTTTCCTTCCGCGGTAGTACCGTGCTTAGCTGTCAGGCGGTAGTACCGCCCCTCTGCGGTAGTACTGTGTCGGGTTTTTGCTTCTTCCGTTTTCTACGAAAGTAGGCACGGATGTTTCCTTATCCACACTCTTCCCAGGCTAGGGGGTTCCTGCCTTGCGGTAGTACCGCAAGGGGGAGCGGTAGTACCGCGCTTGTGGAAGTACGCCCTCAGCACTTGTGCTACAGGTCCTCCCTGGCTGTTGCTGGTGCAGCGGTAGTACCGCAGGCCTGCATGGTTGTACCACGTGACCTTGCAGTAGTACCGCTTGGCAGCAAGCGGAAGTACCGCGTGGCCCCACGGTAGTATCGCTGGCCTGGCGCGGTAGTACCGCTGGCCGCGGGCTGGTAGGTGGATAACTGTTGGATCTTTGTCCCTCACTATAAAGGGGGTCCCCTTCTTCCCCGTTGACTTATCTCTTCCAACCCTAAGCTCCATTGTTGCTCTAAGCTCCATTTTTGCCCGATCTCACTCCCTAGCCAATCAAACTTGTTGATTTGCTCGGGAGTGGTTGAGAAGGCCTCGATCCACACTTCCACCAAGAGAAATTTGATTCCCCCCACTAATCCCTTGCGGATCTTGTTACTCTTGGGTGTTTTACCATCCTAGACGGTTGAGGTCACCGCGGAGCCATAGTCCATTGTGGTGAAGCTTCGTGGTGTCATTGGGAGCCTCCAATTGAGTTGTGGAGATTGCCCCGACCTTGTTTGTAAAGGTTCGGTCACTGCCTCCAAGGGCACCAATAGTGGAATCACGGCATCTCGCATTGTGTGAGGGCGTGAGGAGAATACGGTGGCCCTAGTGGCTTCTTGGGGAGCATTGTGCCTCCACACCGCTCCAACGGAGACGTACTTCCCCTCAAAGGGAAGGAACTTCGGTAACACATCCTCGTATCCACCGTCTCCACTCTTGGTTATCTCGTGCCTTTACTTGTGCAAGCTTATTTGTGTTATATCTCTTGCTTGTGTTCCTATCCTTGTTGCATCATATAGGTTGCTCACCTAGTTGCATATCTAGACAACCTACTTTGATGCAAAGTTTAAATTGTTAAAGAAAAGCTAAAAATAGTTAGTTGCCTATTCACCCCCCTCTAGTCAACCATATCGATCCTTTCAGCAGGTCGGGGCGGGCTTCCTCTGGGACCCCGGTCGGCGGTACCGAGCCCGGCTGGAACTGCTTCTACCGGGCGGGGCAGAGCGTATGGTCCGAGGCCGGCTTCGCCAGCCAACCAGGTCGGCATGACCTGTGTTCATCCTCGGGCTGCGCCGCTGCCTCACTACGTTGCGAGGCTGGTGCAAAAGCGGCAAGGCCTGACGCAGATGCATGCTTCGCCGCATTTGAACGTGGATGTTGGAGGAACTACTAAACCGCCCCGGAGACAGTGCGGGGACGATGGTCATAATGCATATGGAGACGGGCAACACCGTGGTTCATCATCGACGGGAGGTGGCCGCAGATATGCTTGCCAGAGTGATGGGACTGCTAACAGACCTTTTCTCGGTCCTCCGGTTGGTTTTGTTGAGTGGGCATCAAGCCCTAACTATCGGCAGCGAGGTGGATGCCGGGGTCCTGGTGGTGGTCGTGGTCGGTACCGTAACAGGCAGCCCCCTCCACCTGTTGTTATCGAGCAGACGACCTCTGTCGTGGCAGCCGATCCTGGTCAGATGCATGATTTGTCTACTCAGGCTATGGACGCCGTGACGGCGCTGGCCAATGCTGAGGTACCTGAGACTGTGGCTACAGTTGAGGCGGCAGACAGGGCAGACTCAGAGAGGGCGTCCAAGTGGGCGCGTAAGAAGGAGAAAATGTTGTGCTATCGCTGTGGTGAGAGAGGCCACTTTGTCGCTGAGTGTGTGGCGGAGCTTTGTGATTCATGCGGTAAGCCAGCACATGTTACGGGGGTTTGCCCACTTTTGCGTGATCAGGCTCCGACTCTTACAATGTATGGAGTATATTGTGCTGAGTTGATGTTCTTTGAGTCTCCGGCTGTGAGAGAGATTCCTGAGGAGACCCAGAGTTTGACCACTGGGGTCGTGAAAGTGACCCAAGGAGATGTATCTAAGGCACAGATTGTGCAGAGGCTATAGGAGTTAGATCCAGGTGACTTCCAGTGGGAGCTGGTTGATACGTCCATTTTGCATCATGCTTTTATATCGATATTTATCGCATTATGGACTGTTATTTCACTTTATGTCACAATACTTATGGCTATTTTCTCTTATTTTACAAGGTTTACATAAAGAGGAAGAATGCCGACAGCTGGAATTCTGGTCTGGAAAAGGATCAAATATTAGAGACCTATTCTGCGCAACTCCAAAAGTCCTGAAACTCCATGGAACGTCTTAAAAGAAATAAAGAAAAATCCACGCCAAAGATGAAGGCCAGGGGGCCCACACCCTTCTCACGAGGGTGGGGGGGGGGGTGCCCCCTACCTCGTGGGCCCCCTGGTGGCTCTCCGATGCCCATCTTCTCCTATATGAGGTCTTTCGATGAGAAAAAAAGAGGGAGGAACTTTTTGGGACGAGACTCCGCCGCCACGAGGCGGAACCTTGGCGGATCCAATCTAGAGCTCCGGCAGAGCTGTTCTGCCGGGGATACTTCCCTCCCGGAGGGGGAAATCATCACCATCGTCATCACCAACGCTCCTCTCATCGGGAGAGGGCATTCTCCATCAACATCTTCACCAAAATCATCTCATCTCCAAACCCTAGTTCATCTCTTGCATCCAATTCTTGTCTCAAAGTCTGGGATTGGTGCTAGTAGGTTGTTAGTAGTGTTGATTACTCCTTGTAGTTGATGCTAGTTGGTTTAATTGGTGGAAGATCATATGTTCATATCCTATATGCATATTATTACCCCTCTAATTATGAACATGAATATGCTTTGTGAGTAATTACGTTCGTTCTTGAGGACAAGGGAGAAGTCTTGCTATGAGTAGTCATGTGAATTTGGTATTCGTTTGATATTTTGATAAGATGTATGTTGTCTAGCCTCTAGTGGTGTTATGTGAACGTCGACTACATAACACTTCACCATTATTTGGGCCTGGAGGAAGGCATTGGGAAGTAATAAGTAGATGATGGGTTGCTAGAGTGACAGAAGCTTAAACCCTAGTTTATGCGTTGTTTCGTAAGGGGCTGATTTGGATCCATATGTTTCATGCTATGGTTAGGTTTACCTTAATACTTTTGTTGTAGTTGCGGATGCTTGCAATAGAGGTTAATCATAAGTGGGATGTTTGTTCAAGTAAGAACAGCACCCAAGCACCGGTCCACCCACATATCAAATTATCAAAGTATCGAATGCGAATCATATGAACGTGATGAAAACTAGCTTGACGATATTCCCATGTGTCCTCGGGAGCGCTTTTCCTATTATAAGAGTTTGTTCCGGCTTGTCCTTTGCTACAAAAGGATTGGGCCATCTTGCTGCACTTTATTTACTTTTGTTACTTGTTGCTCGCTACAATCTATCTTATCACAAAACTATCTCTTACCACTTATTTCAGTACTTGCAGAGAATACCTTGCTGAAAACCGCTTATCATTTCCTTCTGCTCCTCGTTGGGTTCGACACTCTTACTTATCAAAAGGACTACGATTGATCCCCTATACTTGTGGGTCATCAAGACTCTTTTCTAGCGCCGTTGCCTGGGAGTGTAGCGCCTTTGGTAGGTGGAATTTGGTAAGGAAAAATTTATATAGTGTGCTGAAATTTACTGCCACTTGTTACTATGGAAAGTAATTCTGTGAGGGGCTTGTTCGGGGTATCTGCATCCCGTCCAGTAGAGCAAAGAGTTGCTCCTCAACCTACTGAACCTATTGAAAATGAAATTCCTTATGAGTATCCTTCGGGTGTGATAGAAAAACTGCTAGCTAATCCTTTTACAGGAGATGGAACAAAGCATCTTGATGAGCACTTAATATATGTGGATGAAGTTTGTGGATTATTTAAGCTTGCAGGTATACCCGACGATGTTGCTAAGAAGAAGGTCTTCCCTTTATCTTTGAAGGGATACGCATTGATATGGTATAGGCTATGTGATGATATGAGATCATGGGACTATAAAAGATTGAAGCTGGAATTTCATCAAAAGTATTACCCTATGCATCTTGTTCATCGTGATCGCAATTATATATATATATAATTTCTGGCCTCACGAAGGAGAAAGCATCGCTCAAGCTTCGGGGAGACTTAAATCAATGTTATATTCATGCCCCAATCATGAGCTCTCAAGAGAAATAATTATGCAAAGTTTTTATGCTCGACTTTCTGAAAACAATCGCACCATGCTCGATACTTCTTGTGCTGGCTCTTTTATGATGAAGACTATTGAATTTAGATGGAATTTATTGGATAGAATTAAACGCAACTCTGAAGATTGGGACCTCGACGAAGGTAAGGAGTCAGGTATGACACCTAAGTTTGATTGTGTAAAATCTTTTATGGACACCAATATTTTTCGTAAGCTTAGCACTAAATATGGACTTGACTCTGAGATAGTAGCTTCTTTCTGTGAATCTTTTGCTACTTATGTTGATCTCCCTAAGGAGAAGTAGTTTAAATACCATCCTCCTATAGAAGTAAAAGTAGCTGCACCTATTAAAGTTGAAGAAAAGACTGTCACTTATAATGATCCTATTGTTCCTACTTCTTATATTGAGAAACCACCTTTCCCTATTAGAATAAAGGATCATGCTAAAGCTTCAACTGTTGTTCGTAAAAGCAATATTAGAACTTATACACCTCCTGAGCAAGTTAAAGTAGAACCTAATATTGCTATTGTTAAAGATCTCTTGTCTGATAATATTGATGGGCATGTTATTCAGTTCGAAGGTGAAACTGCTAGAATTGCTAAACCTTGTGATAAGGATAAACATAGACCTGTGGTAGGCGAGCCTGTTATTTCTGTTAAAATAGGAGATCATTGTTATCATGGCTTATGTGATATGGGTGCTAGTGCTAGTGTTATACCTCATGACTTATACAAAGAAATTAAGAATGAAATTGCACCTGTTGAGTTAGAAGATATTAATGTTACTATTAAACTTGCTAATAGAGATACTATTGCACCAATTGGAATTGTTAGAGATGTTGAAGTCTTGTGTGGGAAAACTAAATATCCTGCTGATTTTCTTGTTCTTACTTCTCCGCAAGATAGCTTTTGTCCAATTATATCTGGTAGACCCTTCTTAAATACTATCAATGCTACCATAGAATGCACTAAGAATATTGTTACTGTTGGTTTGGATGATATGGTTCATGAGTTTAATTTCTCTAAATTTAGTAAACAACATCGTGAGGAAGAATTACCTAGTAAGGATGAAATTATTGGTCTTGCTTCTATTGCCGTACCTCCTAGTGATCCTTTAGAACATTATTTGCTAGACCATGAAAATGATATGTTCATGAATGAAAGAAGGGAAATAGATGAAGTATTCTTTAAACAGGAACCTATTCTGCATCACAACTTGCCTGTTGAAATTTTAGGGGATCCTCCTCCACCCAAGGGTGATCCCGTGTTTGAGCTCAAACCCTTGCCTGATAATCTTAAATATGCTTATCTTGATGAAAAGAAGATATATCCTGTTATTATTAGTGCCAACCTTTCAGAGCATGAAGAAGAAAGATTATTGAAAACTCTGAAGAAGCATCGTGTTGCTATTGGATGCACTCTTGATGATCTTAAGGGCATTAGCCCCACTCTATGTCAACATAAAATAATTTTGGAAGCAGATGCCAAACCAGTTCGTGATCCTCAACAATGTCTGAATCCTAAAATGAAAGAAGTGGTAAGAAAAGAAATACTAAAGCTTCTGGAGGCAAGTATAATCTATCCCGTTGCTGATAGTGAATGGGTAAGTCCTGTCCATTGTGTCCCTAAGAAGGGAGGTATTACTGTTGTTCCTAATGATAAAGATGAATTGATTCCACAAAGAATCATCACAGGTTATAGGATGGTAACTGATTTCCGCAAATTAAATAAAGCTATTAAGAAAGATCATTTCCCCTTACCTTTTATTGATCAAATGCTAGAAAGATTATGCAAACATACACACTATTGCTTTCTAGATGGTTATTCTGGTTTCTCTCAAATACCTGTGTTGGCTAGAGATCAATCAAAGACTACTTTTACATGCCCTTTTGGTACTTTTGCTTATAGACGTATGCCTTTTGGTTTATGTAATGCACCTGCTACCTTTCAAAGATGCATGATGGCTATATTCTCTGACTTTTGTGAAAAGATTTGTGAGGTTTTCATGGACGACTTTTCCGTCTATGGTTCCTCTTTTGATGATTGCTTGAGCAATCTTGATTGAGTTTTGCAGAGATGTGAAGAAACTAATCTTGTCTTGAATTGGGAAAAGTGCCACTTTATGGTTAATGAAGGTATTGTCTTGGGGCACAAAGTTTCTGAAAGAGGTATTGAAGTTGATAAAGCCAAGGTTGATGCTATTGAAAAGATGCCATGTCCCAAGGACATCAAAGGTATAAGAAGTTTCCTTGGTCACGCTAGATTTTATAGGAGGTTCATTAAGGGCTTCTCAAAAATTTCTCAGCCTCTCACTAATTTATTGCAAAAAGATATACCATTTGTCTTTGATGATGATTGTGTAGAAGCATTTGAAATACTTAAGAAAGCATTAGTCTCTGCACCTGTTGTTCAGCCACCTGATTGGAACCTACCCTTTGAAATTATGTGTGATGCTAGTGATTATGCTATAGGTGCTGTTCTAGGGCAAAGAGTTGATAAGAAATTAAATGTTATTCATTATGCTAGTAAGACTCTAGACAATGCTCAAAGAAATCATGCTACTACTGAAAAAGAGCTTTTAGCAGTTGTATTTGCTTGTGATAAGTTCAGATCTTATATTGTTGATTCTAAAGTAACAATTCACACTGATCACGCTGCTATTAAATATCTTATGGAAAATAAAGATGCTAAACCTAGACTTATTAGATGGGTTCTCTTGCTACAAGAATTTGATTTGAATATTGTTGATAGAAAGGGAGCTGAGAACCCCGTTGCAGACAACTTGTCTAGGTTAGAAAATGTTCATGATGACCCACTACCTAATAATGATGACTTTCCTGATGAACAACTAAATGTTATAAGTACTTCTCATAGTACTCCATGGTATGTTGATTATGCTAATTATATTGTTGCTAAATTTATACCACCTAGCTTCACATACCAACAAAATAAAAAGGTTTTCTATGATTTGAGACATTAATTTTGGGATGACCCACATCTTTATAAAGAAGGAGTAGATGGTGTTATTAGATGTTGTGTACCTGAGCATGAACAGGAACAGATCCTACGCAAGTGTCATTCCGAGTCTTATGGAGGACACCATGCTGGAGATAGAACTGCACATAAGGTATTGCAATCTGGTTTTTATTGGCCTACTCTCTTCAAGGATGCCCGTAAGTTTGTCTTGTCTTGTGATGAATGTCAAAGAATTGGTAATATTAGTAGACGTCAAGAAATGCCTATGAATTATTAACTTGTTATTGAATCGTTTGATGTTTGGGGCTTTGATTATATGGGACCTTTTCCTGCCTCTAATGGATAAACACATATTCTAGTTGCTGTCGATTAGGTTACTAAGTGGGTAGAAGCTATTCCAACTAGTAGTGCTGATCATAACACTTCTATTAAAATGCTTAAGCAAGTTATTTTCCCGAGGTTTGGAGTCCCTAGATATTTAATGACTGATGGTGGTTCACACTTTATTCATGGTGCTTTCCGTAAAATGCTTGCTAAATATGGTGTTAATCATAGAATTGCATCTCCTTATCACCCTCAGTCTAGTGGTCAAGTAGAGTTGAGCAATAGAGAGCTCAAATTAATTTTGCAAAAGACTGTTAATAGGTCTAGAAAGAATTGGTCTAAGAAACTTGATGATGCATTATGGGCTTATAGAACTGCATAGAAAAATCCTATGGGTATGTCTCCGTATAAAATGGTTTATGGAAAAGCATGTCACTTACCTCTCAAACTAGAACATAAGGCATACTGGGCTATTAAAGAGCTCAACTATGATTTTAAACTTGCCGGTGAAAAGAGGTTATTTGATATTAGCTCACTTGATGAATGGAGAACCCAAGCTTATGAAAATGCCAAGTTGTTTAAAGAAAAAGTTAAAAGATGGCATGAAAAAAGGATACAAAAGCGCGAGTTCAATGTAGGTGATTATGTATTGCTATACAACTCTCGTTTAAGATTTTTTGCAGGAAAACTTCTCTCTAAATGGGAAGGCCCCTATGTTATCGAAGAGGTCTATCGTTCCGGTGCCATAAAAATCAACAACTTCGAGGGCACAAATCCGAATGTGGTAAACGGTCAAAGAATCAAACATTATATCTCAGGTAAACCCATAAATGTTGAAACCAATATTATTGAAACCGTAACCCCGGAGGAATACATAAGGGACACTTTCTGGAATGTTTCAGACTCCGAAAAGTAATAGGTATGTGATAAGGTAAGTAAACTGACTCCAAAACAATTTTTAAGGCAATATTTCTCCGTTTTAGAATATTTAGAAAAATATAAAAATAAGTAGCAGTCCGGGAAGGACACGAGGGCCCCACGAGGGTGGTGGGCGCGCCCTACCCCCTGGGCGCGCCCCCCTACCTCGTGAGCACCTCGTGTGCCTTCCGGACTCCGTTTTCTAGCACATTACATATTTTGGTCGGTACAAATTCATTATATAATCTCCCGGGGGTTTTGACTCCTGTATCACGCAAATTTCCTCTGTAAGGAAATAATGGACCTCAACCAGCAAGTCAATAAGCTCGAGGAGGAGAACCGTATCCTGAGAGGAATAATCGCCAAGAATATTACACCAACAACAAAGAAGGAGACATGATCACATGGGTATGGGCACTCCCCTTGGCAACTGCCAAGCTTGGGGGAGGTGCCCCGGTATCGTATCACAATCACAACTCCTATCTTTACCGTTTTTCTTAAGTTCGATCCTATTAGTAGTATCTTGATCTAGTAGAATAAAGTTTATGGCATGATCTAGTTTTGAGTTTTGCTTTATGATCTCTCTATGTAATCGAGTCAGTGAGTTATATATTATAAAGATTAGTGTTGAGTCAAGGGCTTGATTATTTTGCCATGATCTTGGGTGAATAAAAGAAAGGAGAAAAAGAATAAAAAGAAACAAAGAGTTCATATTGATCTTATTGAGAGTAATGACTTCACATAGAAACAGTATGATGATTAAAAGTTGTTGGAGGTTGGCAGACATAGCTTTGGTCATTGTTGCAATTGATAGGAAGTAATAAGGAAAGAAAGGTTTTCACATATAGATATATTATCATTGACATCTTTTATGCTTGGGAGCACTCATTAAAATATGACATGCTAAAGAGTTGATGTTGGACAAGGAAGAAAACGTAATGAGTTATTTATTTCTTATATCTGAGATAAAGTATGTTGTCATGGATCCTATAACTTGTTGAGCTTGCCTTTCCCCCTCATGCTGGCCAAATTCTCAGCACCAAGTAGAAATACTACTTGTGCATCCAAATATCCTTAAACCAGTTTTGCCATGAGAGTCCACCATATCTACCTATGGATTGAGTAGGATCCTTCAAGTAAGTTGTCATCGGTGCGAAGCAATAAAAATTGCTTTAAATATGTATGATTGATTGGTGTGTGAGAAATAAGCTTTATACGATCTTGTGATGTGGAAGTAATAAAAGCGACGAACTGCATAATAAAGGTTCATATCACAAGGGGCAATATAAAGTGACATTCTTCCGCATTGAGATTTTATATATCCAACCATAAAAGCGCACGGAAACCTCTGCTTCCCTCTGCGAAGGGCCTATCCTTTATTATTATCCTCTACCTTATGCAAGAGTCATGGTGATCTTCACCTTTTCTTTTTCATTTTATCCTTTGGCAAGCTCAGCATGTTGGAAAGAACATGATATATATATATATATATATATATATATATATATATATATATCTAATTGGATGTAGGGGAGCATGAACCATTATTGTTGACATTACCCTTGAGGTAAAAGGTTGTGGGGCAAAACTATAAGCCCCTATCTTTCTCCGTGTCCGATTAAAACTCCGTAACCACAAGTATCGCGTGAGTGTTAGCAATTATGGAGGACTAAATGATAGTTGAGTATGTGGACTTGCTTTTTAGCTCTGACATAGACTCTTTCCGATGTTATGATAAATTGCATTTGCTCCAATGACTGAGATTATAGTTTGTTGGAGCCCAATAAGGTTTATGATTTATACTTTTGCATTGTGAATAGATCATCACTTGAACATAAGTAGTCATATGACAAAATCTATATATGTTGCTGTTATGAGAATTATCATGATGCCTTCATCTCTGTATTTTATTTTTTATCGACGCCTCTACCACTAAACATGAGGACATATTTATTGTTATCGGCTTTTCGCTTGAGAACAAGCGAGGTCTAAGCTTGGGGGAGTTGACACGTCCATTTTGCATCATGCTTTTATATCGATATTTATCGCATTATGGACTGTTATTTCACTTTATGTCACAATACTTATGGCTATTTTCTCTTATTTTACAAGGTTTACATAAAGAGGGAGAATGCCGGCAGCTAGAATTTTGGTCTGGAAAAGGAGCAAATATTAGAGACCTATTCTGCGCAACTCCAAAAGTCCTGAAACTCCACGGAACGTCTTAAAAGAAATAAAGAAAAATCCACGCCAAAGATGAAGGCCAGGAGGCCCACACCCTTCTCACGAGGGTGTGTGTGGGGGGGTGCCCCCTACCTCGTGGGCCCCCTGGTGGCTCTTCGATGCCCATCTTCTCCTATATGAGGTCTTTCGATGAGAAAAAAAGAGGGAGGAACTTTTCGGGACGAGACTCCACCGCCACGAGGCGGAACCTTGGCAGATCCAATCTAGAGCTCCGGCAGAGCTGTTCTGCCGGGGATACTTCCCTCCCGGAGGGGGAAATCATCACCATCGTCATCACCAACGCTCCTCTCATCGGGATAGGACAATCTCCATCGACATCTTCACCAGCACCATCTCATCTCCAAACCCTAGTTCATCTCTTGCATCCAATTCTTGTCTCAAAATCCGGGATTGGTGCTAGTAGGTTGCTAGTAGTGTTGATTACTCCTTGTAGTTGATGCTAGTTGGTTTAATTGGTGGAAGATCATATGTTCAGATCCTATATGCATATTATTACCCCTCTGATTATGAACATGAATATGCTTTGTGAGTAATTACGTTCGTTCCTGAGGACAAGGGAGAAGTCTTGCTATGAGTAGTCATGTGAATTTGGTATTCGTTTGATATTTTGATAAGATGTATATTGTCTAGCCTCTAGTGGTGTTATGTGAACGTCGACTACATAACACTTCACCATTATTTGGGCCTAGAGGAAGGCATTGGGAAGTAATAAGTAGATGATGGGTTGCTAGAGTGACAGAATCTTAAACCCTAGTTTATGCATTGCTTCGTAAGGGGCTGATTTGGATCCATATGTTTCATGCTATGGTTAGGTTTACCTTAATACTTTTGTTGTAGTTGCGGATGCTTGCAATAGAGGTTAATCATAAGTGGGATGCTTGTTCAGGTAAGAACAGCACCCAAGCACAGGTCCACCCACATATCAAATTATCAAAGTATCGATCGTGAATCATATGAACGTGATGAAAACTAGCTTGACGATATTCCCATGTGTCCTCGGGAGCGCTTTTCCTATTATAAGAGTTTGTTCCGGCTTGTCCTTTGCTACAAAAGGATTGGGCCATCTTGCTGCACTTTATTTACTTTTGTTACTCGTTGCTCGTTACAATCTATCTTATCACAAAACTATCTGTTACCACTTATTTCAGTACTTGCAGAGAATACCTTGCTGAAAACCGCTTATCATTTCCTTCTGCTCCTCGTTGGGTTCGACACTCTTACTTATTGAAAGGACTACGATAGATCCCCTATACTTGTGGGTCATCACTGGTCAGTATGGAGGCCAACATGTTCAGGGTTGACTTCCCCCCTGTGGAAGATTTGCAGAGATTGTTGAGTTTTGGGCTATGGAGAGTACCTGGCACAAAATGTATTCTGGAGTTCCACGAGTGGAAGAAGGTTCAGCCACAGGGCATGCCCCTCACTCGGGTTTGGCTTCATTTTCCGGGGCTCCCTCCGAGCCGATGCAGGATGCTCGGGTTGTGGCTAGCTTGGGTATTTTGGTTGGGAAAACTGAGAGAGTGGATATGGCCTTTACCCGCTCATGGGGTGGCCCGACTGCTGGTGAGTGTCCTGGACATTGAGTTCGTCTCTGATGTGGTCAAGTGGACATATAGGGGACATATTTTTAATCTCGAGATTGAGTCTGAGGATACAGATCTCTTTGCTGAGGCTATCGCTGGGACTGATGTAGATATGCACGAGGGTGATGACAGCACGGGTGACAAGGAGGCACCGGCTGGTGATGCTGGACAAGAGGAGTCCAATGGATCGGGCCCCGTTACTCAGACGCCCGGGAAGGGGCCCAGGGATGAGACGGCACCAACCTCTTCGGTGCCTACGAGGTCTCTGAGGTTTGGGTCATTTGAGCCAGCTTCTGCGCCTCCTAGACTCTAGAGTGACCGAGTGGAGTCCGATGACGTGTATGAGCACACGCTACCTACCCTGGAGGTTGAGGCTACTTTTAGTCCTGTGCTCGGAGGTTTTGAGGGGTGTTTCTTGGCGATGACTACAATCGGGGGAGGGGAGGCGGAGCCGGAGCAGGTGGCTCCTCTCCCTCCCGCTCTCCCAGCGGTTCTACCTCAGGAGTCGGCGTCGACTTTGGAGGGAGCCCCTAGGGGAGGGAGTCCGGGGCAGGTGGCTTCGGCCCTTTCTCCTTCCCTAGAGGCGTGGGAGATGTTGATGCTGGATGAGCTTAGGGGAGGCGGTCCGGGGCAGGAGGCCTCGACTCCCTCTTCCCTTCTGGCGCCAGTGAGGCCGCATCCACACTGGCACCGATGACCCCCCCTAGCCAGAGGGCTGGGGCGGGAGGGGTGCTCGGGCAGGTGGCTCTTGCGACTCCCTCTCCCGGTGCATCGGTGCCCCAGGGTCCTACCGACCTTTCGAGGGGTCATGCTTCACGAAGTGCTGGGGGGGGGGGGTCGCTCGTGGCTTCCCTCCGAGTGGGTTCACTCGGGAGGAGGTCATCACTTTTGGAGGGATTCCGGATCCGGTCTCTGCGGGGCGACAGATGAGCTGTCGTCTCCAGGATCAGCTGGAGGTTGATGACATGTAGCAGCGGTGCGCCATGAGGGCGGCCAAGCTTCGTGACATTGAGGTCACTACTAGTATGTCGGTCAACACCTCTAATTCTATCCTGCATTTTTCTAATAATGAGATTATATATAATGCACACCAATTAGGAGTTTCACTAGGTAGTAATGATAGTGAAATTTCCAACTATGTTAATGATCTCCTAGATTTGGAAGCGGAACGTGCTTTGGAAACTATTCGAAACTTAGCAGCGGTAAAACGCATGAATGATTCAGTTATTGATGCGTTGGGGGGTCAGGGTGCTAGATAATTTTTGTGCGGATCTTGCACCATCCATTCCTGAGTCAGGGGAAGAGGATGACACTTTTGAGGATGCAGTAGTTAGATCCACTGAGCCCGGTTGTGAGGACCGGCTGGAGGATCAAAACAAACCTAAACACAAATTGAAGCGGAAGATCTACCCTGCTTCAGCGGTGCGTAGGAGTGCTAGAATCCGTACTTCTAAAAAATTTCATGATGAATTATGAGAGGAATCTTTTGGAATAGCAGAGGTCTGAAGGACTTGGCTAAAAGAAGGTTTCTTGCTGATGCATCTATCGAGCATAAATTGGATTTTTATTGCTCTCTCAGAAACTGGTAGAGATAATTTTGCGCCCTAGTTTCTCAACACTTTATCGGGAGGTGTCGATTTTGATTGGCACTGCCTGCTTCCGAGAGGAAGATGCTTGGAGTGAGATGCGATTCGTTGGAAGTCCAAAGTGTAGTGATGGGCGATTTCGCAGTTAAGTTTTGGGTACGATCGAAAGCTGATGGGTTTAATTGGGCTCTGGTGGCGGTTTATGGTGCCGCGCAGCCTGAGCTCAAACTAGAGTTCTTGGCGGATCTTGTTAGGATTTGTGGCTCTGAGCAGATCCCAATTCTGGTTGGGGGAGATTTTAATATCATTAGGAGGAGAGAGGAAAAGAACAATGATAACTTCGACGGCAGATGGTCGTTTATGTTTAGCACAACCATAGAAAGCTTGGATCTGAGAGAGATAGAGCTTTCGAGTAGAAAATTTACTTGGGATAATGCTTTGCCAAATCCAACGTTTGAGAAGTTGGATCGAGTCTTAGCAAGTGTTGAGTGGGAACAGAAATTCCCTTTCATTACGGTCCAGGCACTTACACGTGGAATTTCTGACCATACGCCTTTATTTCTGGACTCGGGTGAGCCAACCCACATGGGGAACAAAAACTCCTTCTCTTTCGAGTTGGCATGGTTTGAACGGGAGGGCTTCTTAGATATGGTAGCCAAGGAATGGGCTAAGGATGTAGGAGGTAGGACTTCGGTTGAGCGCTGGCAAAATATGATAAGGCATTTGAGAAGTTTCTTGCGTGGGTAGGCCAAGCATCTTAGTGGGATATATAAGGTCGAGAAGGAAAGGCTTCTTACACTTATTCAGTCCCTAGATTTAAAAGCCGAGTCCACAATTTTGCAAGCCACGGAGCTGCATGCTAAACTGGAAGCGGAGATGAGGTTGAAAGAGCTTCTCCGTGAAGAGGAATTAAAGTGGGCGCCGCGAGCTAAGGTTCGCAAAGTTGTCCAGGGGGACGCGAACACTCAATTCTTTCACTTGGTTGCTAATGGCAAGCACATAAAGAAGAGAATCTTTCAGCTTGAACAAGATGAACGCACGATTGTAGGACAGGATAACCTAAAATTATACATTACCGAATATTACAAGCAGCTGTTTGGGCCTCCGGAGGATAATTGTGTGTCCCTGGATGAGTCCAGGATTGAGGATGTACCTCAACTCACTGCTGATGACAATGATATTTTGATAGCCCCGTTTTCTAAGAAAGAGGTGTTTGATGCCATTACACAGATGAAAAACAATAAGGCCCCAGGACCGGATGGATTTCTGGCGGAATTCTATAAAAAGTGTTGGCATAATATTAAAGGGGATTTGTTACCGATGTTCCATGATTTATTCTCTGGACAGCTTTAGTTATTTCACTTGAATTTTGGAACAATAACGTTGCTTCCTAAGAAAACAGAGGTGTGAGAATTGAGCAGTTCAGGCCAATCTATCTTCTCAATGTTAGTTTCAAAATTTTCACCAAGGTGGGGACTAATAGGCTCACACAGATTGCACATTCTGTGTGCAACATTCCCAAACTGCTTTCATGCCGTACAGAAACATCCTAGAAGGGGTTGTGGTCCTTCATGAAACGTTCCATGAAATTCACTCGAAAAAACTAGATGGAGTTGTTTTTAAAGTGGATTTCGAGAAAGCGTACGATAAAGTCAAATGGCCATTCCTTTAACAGGCCTTGCATATGAAAGGTTTTGGAGAAGCCTGGCGACGCCAGGTAGAATCTTTCACGCAAAAAGGGAGTGTTGGAATTAAAGTGAATGACGACATAGGTCACTACTTCCAGACACATAAGGGCCTGAGACAAGGGGATCCAATGTCTCCTATCTTTTTCAACATCATAGTTGATATGTTGGCAATTCTTATAGGAAGGGCTAAGGAGGCTGGTCAAGTGGGTGGATTGGTGCCTCATCTAGTCGATGCAGGTGTGTCTATCTTAGAGTACACTGATGATACGATCATCTTTATGGAGCATGACTTGGCAAAAGCAAGAAATGTGAAGCTGGTGTTGTTCTTATTTGAACAATTGACTGGGTTAAAGATTAACTTTCACAAAAGCGAATTGTTCTGTTTTGGTAGAGCCAATGAGGAACAAGAGGCTTATAGGCAATTGTTTGGATGCGAATTGGGGACTTTACCTTTTACGTATTTAGGTATACTAATTCACCATCGTAAGCTGACAAACAGGGAATGGAAGTGTATTGAGGATCGCTTTGAAAAGAAACTGAGTTGCTGGAAGGGCAAGCTCATGTCTTACGGAGGCCGATTAATTCTGATTAATTCGGTTCTCACGGTATGCCTATGTTTCTTTTATCGTTCTTTGAGGTCCCAGTGGGAGTTAGGACAACACTGGACTTCTATCGATCCCGATTCTTCTAGCAGAGCGATGAACTAAAATAAAGTACAGAGTCGCCAAGTGGGATATTATTTGTTGACCGAAAGACCAAGGGGGTCTTGGCATTGAGAACCTCGAGGTCAAGAATAGATGTCTTCTCAGCAAGTGGCTGTCGAAGCTATCTATCGAGACTGGTGCTACTTGGGCACAGATCCTTCGTAGCAAGTATCTTCAATCCAAAACTTTGTCCCAGGTGACAGCGAGGCCGACTGACTCACCCTTTTGAAAAGGGCTTATGAGAGTCAAATTGCCTTTTTTAATAGGACAAAGTTTATTATAGGTAATGGTGCTACCACACGATTTTGGGAGGATACTTGGCTCGGAGAGACCCCCCTTGCACTTCAATATCCGTCTCTGTATCGTATTGTTCAATGACGTGATGCGGTCATTGCAACGGTACTCCAATCCACTCCCCTTAATATTCAATTCAGGAGGACGCTAGCCGGTAATCGTTAGGAAGAGTGGCTCCATCTAGTGGGTAGACTGATGGAGGTTCAGCTTTCTCAACAACCCGACAAGTTACATTGGAAGCTTACTAGGTCTGGAGAGTTTACAGTCAAATCAATGTATCTTGATGTTATCAATTCAAGCTCCATTCCTAGTTCCAAATATGTTTGGGCTGTCAAAGTTCCTTTGAAAATTAAAGTGTTTATGTGGTTTGTACATAAACAAGTAATCATGACCAAGGATAATTTGGTAAAGCGTAACTGGACAGGACCTACTAGGTGTAGCTTCTGCGATTGGGATGAAACCATCAAACACCTTTTTCTTGAGTGCCCGTTGGCAAAAGTCTTATGGCGGACGGTCCATATTGCCTTTAATATTACTCCTCCGAGTTTTATCAGCACGTTATTTGGAACATGGCTTAACGGGATAGAGTCCGAAACAGCACGACACATTCGCGTAGGAGCATGTGCTTTATTATGGGCAGTATGGAACTACAGAAATGATTTGGTTTTTAACAGAGCAACAAATATTCATTTTTGCAGGTTATCTTCTGAGCCACTGTGTTGATCCGTATGTGGTCGCTACTCACTCCGACGGAGGCCAGGGAGTGTTTGGTTACTGGATCTATCCGATGGGAGATGGTAGCTCGGGATATCTTCAACCGGTTTGGATGGTGGTCATGTAATAGGATAGGCAATTAGTTTACCTATCTCTCTTATGCCAGCCGGTTGTGGCTTCTTTTGGCTAGTTTTGTTATTGGCCTTTTGGCTCTTTGTGAGCTTTTATTTACTTTCGTTGGAGACTTTAAGACCTTGTTGAAGCTATTTGCTTATTTATAAAGTTGGCTGTATGCATCATTCTGATGTAGAGGCCGGGGAGTCCCCCCTTTTCGAAAAAAGGCAACGATGCTCAAACACCGCCGTCACCGGATCCGACCACCAATGATCAGAATCTAGGTTTTCACCCTGAAGAAGCAAGTCTGAGCATATCCATGCAATGCCTTCAACAAGGTAACGATGCAAAAACATCGCCATTGCCAGGTAAAACCAACTTGGGTTAGACCTAGGATTTTCATCCCGGAGCTCAAGACTGGATACTAGAAGCACCACCAGATCAAAGTCAATCATGTGTTATCCCCGCCACTTTCCACGATCCCAGCGGTTAAATGCGCTGGACTAGAATCCACCACGCCGCTGCGCGTCCATACCCTCTGCGTCAAATGGCCGCCTGTAGCAGATATGTCTCTATTGTATCTAATTTTCCAAACACTTTTGCCCTTGTTTTGGACTCTAACTTGCATGATTTGAATGGAAGTAACCCGGACTGACGCTGTTTTCAGCAGAATTACCATGGTGTTATTTATGTGCAGAAACAAAAGTTCTCGGAATGACCTGAAACTTCATGGAACATATTTTCGGAAATAATAAAAAAATCCTTGCAAAAGATGAAGACCAGGGGGCCCACCACCTGTCCACGAGGGTGGGGGGTGTGCCCCCCTACCTCGTGGGCCCCTGGAGCTCCTCCGACCTAAACTCCAACTCTATATATTTGGTTTCGGAGAGAAAAAAATCAGAGAGAAGGATTCATCGTGTTTTACGATACGGAGCCGCCGCCAAGCCCTAAAACCTCACGGGAGGGCTGATCTGGAGTCCGTTCGGGGTTCCGGAGAGGGGAATCCGTCGCCATTGTCATCATCAACCATCCTCCATCACAAATTTCATGATGCTCACCGCCGTGCGTGAGTAATTCCATCGTAGGCTTGCTGGATGGTGATGGGTTGGATGAGATCTGTCATGTAATCGAGTTAGTTTTGTTAGGGTTTGATCCCTAGTATCCACTGTGTTCTGAGATTGATGTTGCTATGACTTTGCTATGCTTAATGCTTGTCACTAGGGCCCGAGTGCCATGATTTCATATCTGAACCTATTATGTTTTCATCAATATATGAGAGTTGTTGATCCTATCTTGCAAGTCTATAGTCACCTATTATGTGTTATGATCTGTTAACCCCGAAGTGACAATAATCGGGATACTTACCGGTGATGACCATAGTTTGATGAGTTCATGTATTCAGTATGTGTTAATGCTTTGTTCCGGTACTCTATTAAAAGGAGGCCTTAATATCCCTTAGTTTCCATTAGGACCCCGCTGCCATGGGAGGGTAGGACAAAAGATGTCATGGAAGTTCTTTTCCATAAGCACGTATGACTATATTCGGAATACATGCCTACATTACATTGATGAATTGGAGCTAGTTTTGTGTCACCCTAGGTTATGAATGTTACATGATGAACCGCATCCGGCATAATTCTTCATCACTGATCCATTGCCTACGAGCTTTCCATATATTGTTCTTCGCTTATTTACTTTTCCGTTGCTATTGCTATCATCACAACAAAATACCAAAAACATCACTTTTGCTACCGTTACCTTTTGTTACTGTTACCACTACAATCATATTACTTTGCTACTAAATACTTTGTTGCAGATATTAAGTTTCCAGGTGTGGTTGAATTGACAACTCAACTGCTAATACTTGAGAATATTCTTTGGCTCCCCTTGTGTCGAATCAATAAATTTGGGTTGAATACTCTACCCTCGAAAACTGTTGCGATCCCCTATACTTGTGGGTTATCAAGACTATTTTCTGGCACCGTTGTGAGGGAGCATAGCTCTATTCTTTGAGTCACTTGGGATATATATCTGCTTATCATTATGAAGAACTTGAGAGATCCAAAAACGAAGATTTATCCCTCAACTATGAGGGGAGGTAAGGAACTGCCATCTAGCTCCGCACTTGATTCACCTTCTGTTTTGAGTAAGCTTGCGACACCTAAACCTGCTTCTCCTATTCGTTCTGATATGTCACATGTTATTGATGATGCCACTTCTGCTATGCATGATACTTATGATGAAACTACTTCTATGCTTGATACTACTGTGCCACTTGGTGAATTTCTTGATGAACAACTTGCTAGGGTTAGAGAGAATGAAAATATTGAATCCGATAATATTGATGAAAGTGATGATGAAGACTCACCTGTTATTCCTGAGGGTTATGTTTTTGAAAAAGAAGTTGCTCTAGCTATTTTAGCTTGCAAAGATAGATACGAACTTAAGAGGTTATTAGCTAAATGGAATAAGCAATCTCTAAATGCTAGGATGAAACCTGACCCTGCTTTTGCTACTTCACCTATCTGTGTTACTGATAAGGATTATGAATTCTCTGTTGATCCTGATATAATTACTTTGGTTGAATTTGATCCTTTTCATGGTTATGAATCTGAAACTGTTGTGGCACATCTTACTAAAATAAATGATATAGCCACCCTGTTCACTAATGATGAGAGAACTCGTTACTTTTATATCCTTAAAATATTTCCGTTCTCATTAAAGGGTGATGCTAAGATATGGTTTAATTCTCTTGATCCTGGTTGTGTGCGTAGTCCCTAGGATATGATTTATTACTTCTCTGCTAAATATTTCCCTGCTCATAAGAAACAAGCTGCTTTAAGGGATATATATAATTTTGTGCAAATTGAAGAAGAGAGTCTCCCACAAGCTTGGGGGAGGCTTCTCCGATTACTTAATTCTTTGCCTGATCATCCTCTCAAGAAAAATGAAATACTTTATATCTTTTATAATGGACTAGCCGATGCTTCCAGAGATTACCTGGATAGTTTTGCTGGTTCTGTTTTCAGGGAAAGAACACTGGATGAAGCTAAAATTCTATTGAATAATATGTTGGCAAATGAAAATAATTGGACACTTCCTGAGCCAGCTCCTGAGCCTATTCCTAAGCCAACTTCGAAGAAAAGAGGTGTTCTATTTCTCAGTCCTGAAGATATGCAAGAGGCAAAGAAATCTATGAAAGAAAAAGGTATTAAAGCCGAAGATGTTAGGAATTTACCTCCTATTGAAGAAATACATGGTCTTAATTTACCGCCCGTTGAAGAAAGATATGATCTTAATCCATTACCTATTGAAGAAAAACATGGTCCTGATAACCCAACACAGGTAGTAAAGGTAAATTCTGTCTATAGATATGATAAAGCTGGAATCCCATTTACTAAGTTTGCTAGCCCATGCTTAGATGAGTTTGATAAATTTATGGCTAAGCAAGAAGACTTTAATGCTTATTTTGGTAGACAATTGAAATACAATTCAAATATGCTTGAACACTTCGGTGATTATATGGCTAATGTCAAAGGTGAACTTAAACTTATTAGTAAACATGCTTATATGGTTACCACTCAAGTAGAACAAGTACTTAAGCTCAAAATGATTTGCTCAATGAATTGAATAGTAAGAATAATGATAATGTTATTAGAGTTATGACTAGAGGTGGTAAAATGACTCAGGAACCTTTGTATCCTGAAGGCCACCCTAAGAGAATTGAGCAAGATTCTCAGAGAAATAATATAGATGCACCTAGTCCTTCTAAAAGGAAGAAAAAGTAAAATGATAGGACTTTGCATGCTTCTAGTGAACCTATTACTGAAACACCTGAGAATCCAAATGATATTTCTATTTCTGATGCTGAAACACAATCTGGTAATGAACCTGAAACTAGTGATAATGTTAATGATAATGTTCATGATGATGCTCAACCTGGTAATGATAATGATATAGAAATTGAACCTGCTGTTGATCTTGATAACCCACAATCAAAGAATCAATGTTATAATAAGAAAGACTTTGTTGCTAGGAAACACGGTAAGGAAAGAGAGCCTTCGGTTCAGAAACCCATGCCTTTTCCTCCCAAGCCATCCAAGAAAAAGGATGATGAGGATTTTGAGCGCTTTGCTGAAATGATTAGACCTATCTTTTTGCGTATGCGATTAACTGATATTCTCAAAATGAATCCTTATGCTAAGTATATGAAAGAAATTGTTACAAATAAGAGAAAGATACCGGAAGCTGAAATTTCCACCGTGCTTGCTAATTGTACTTTTAAAGGTGGAATGCCTAAGAAACTTGGAGATCCCAGAGTACCCACTATACCATGCTCCATTAAAAGAAGTTATGTTAAAACTGCTTTATGTAATCTTAGAGCCGGTGTTAGTGTTATGCCTCTCTCTTTATATCGTAGACTTGTTTTGAATAAGTTGACACCTGCTGAAATATCTTTGCAAATGGCTAATAAATCAACTCTATACCTGTCGGTATTTGTGAGGATGTGCCTGTTGTAGTTGCAAACGTTACTATTTTAACGAACTTTGTCATTCTTGATATTCCCGAGGACGACAGTATGTCTATTATTCTTGGAAGACCCTTTTTGAATACTGCAGGGGCTGTTATTGATTGCAACAAAGGCAATGTCACTTTTCATGTTAATGGTAATGAGCATACGGTACACTTTCCGAGGAAACAACCTCAAGTTCATAGTATCAACTCTATTGGAAAAATTCCATCGATTATATTTTGAGGTTTTGAATTTCCTCTACCTAGTGTCAAAAAGAAATATGATATTCTTATTATTGGGGATGTGCATATCCCCGTTGAGGTAACATAGTGTTATTCGAAATTTCTCCGGTTCCATGTTATTCGGAATGAGTTCGTTAACAAGACTCGATCAACCTTGTTAGTGGATTCCTTTTGATGAGCATGAGATGGATGAAACTAGAAGGCACAACTCTCTGTACCCTCCTTTTGCTTTCTGTTATTTATATTAAATAAAATAAAAATAAGTATTTTCCGTCTGTTATCTGAATTATCCATGCAATATAAAAATACCTTGAAAATAAAAGTTCTCCAAATGCCCTGAAATTTAAATATGATTTTTTTGGAATATTTGAGAATATTTGGCACTAAGAACACAACAGGAGGAGGTGGCACCTGGCCACGAGGTTCAGGGGCGCGCCCCCTGCCTCGTGGGCCCACGATGGCCCTCCTCCACTCATTCTTTCACCCACACACTCCTTCTTCCTCCCTCAAACGCGAATATCCAACTCAAACCCGAGTCCAAGCTCATTTTGCTGCCATTTTCGATCTCCTTGCTCAAAGCACCTCTCACAAAACTGCTTGGGGAGATTGTTCCTTGGTATGTGACTCCTCGATTGGTCCAATTAGTTTTCGTTCTAGTGCTTTATTCATTGCAATTTATGTTGCCTAGGTGACCATGTTCTTGAGCTTGCATGCCAAATTTATATGGTTCCAAGTAGTTTTGATGCATGATATATGCTCTAGGCACTTGTATGAGTAGTTGCTATCAATATTATTGAGTTTGGCTTACTTTTATTTTTGAAGTTACTAAAAATTTCAGAATTTTTCAGAGGAAGAAATATGCTTCGGAAAATGTACCAAGGTGGTTCTTCAAGGAAGCAAGGTCCCTGGCTTGCAATGCGTGATACTGATGAAGAGACACCAAGAGACGCTCCAATGCGTCCTTGCGAATGGCCCTTGGAAAACTTTATGGATCGAGTGGGAATTAAGGAAGAATTTAACACATATTTGCGTAACGCCGATCTTGTGAGCTTCGAGGAAGAAATGTGCCGCCAGTACCACTATCTCACTAGTACCTTTGTGAGGAGGCTTGAATTTTCATCTTCACGTAATTCTCCAACTGTCCTGTTTGATCTCTATGAAAAATCTTACACTATGGACTTAGAGGATTTTACCACTGCTTGCAAACTTCCACAATTGGGTAGTATCAGGGAACCTCACAAATCTGAATTTAGAGATTTTCTTGCTAGTATAACTGTGGGGGAATCTAGAGATATAACACAAGCAACCATAGGGAGCATTCATTTTCCTGCTATACATTATTTTGCTCTCTTCATAGGTAGATGCATTAATGGTAAAGATGAAGCATGTCACATGTGTGTCCCTGACCTCAGTATTCTTAGGAGTGCTGTGTTGGGAGATAAATCTTATAATTTGGGAGCCATTGTTGCACGTAGGTTGCATCTGAATAGATTTAATGGAGATTTCTTTGGTGGAATTTATGCAACCCGCTTAGCTGATTTTCTTGGTGTAACTATACGTAATGATGATATTGAATTACCTCCTGCTTACCTAGACTTTAATGCTATGGTTCACCACTAGTTTGTCGAGAGGAATGAATCACCTCTCCAGTATCATTTAATCTTTGACAAACGTCGTGCTGTCTGTATTACTCTCCCTGCTCCTGCCTTCTTTGATTACCAGGCAAAAGGAAGATATGTTATTACTAGAGAGGAGGTAGATGAGTACGAGAGGAAGGCGGAGGCCGCTCGTCGCCACGCTGCAGCTCAGGAGGCGATAGCCGCTGCATCTCAGTACGACCCCAACTATTACTATGGATATCCGCCAGGCCAGCCGTGGCCATAGACCAACTTAGGCCAAAAGCCTAAGCTTGGGGGAGTACGTATTTCTCACCGACATTACATTCATGTTCACAGACTCATTGCTAGATGTCGGTGCTCATACTTTTTCATTGTATCATCCATGCCAGTTTATTTTCCTTTTTATGCTTTCTTCTTGTGTGTTTAATAAAACCTTAAGAAAAACAAAAAAATATTAGTTGTAGCTTTTAATTAGTTTACTTTCCATGCTTGTAGTAGTAATTAAAAAGAAAACCCACAAAGATTTCCCGTTCTTCTTTTGCTTTTTGGGAGCTTTCCCGTGTAAATAGTTTTATTTCTTTTCTTTTCTTTGGGGGTCGATAGGACAAGACCGTAATTAAATTGTTGAAGTAGCTCTTATATGCATTATTGTTGATCTAACAAAAGAGCCCATATTGCCTTGTCTTCTCCTGTTTATTGAATGCTTGCAAATTCCAGCTTAGTCCAATGCACGTGCACTATTATTATTATTCATACTATTCGGTCGTGCAAGTGAAAGGCAATTATGACGATATATGATGGACTGACTGAGATGAGAAAAGCTGGTATGAACTCGACCTCTCTTGTTTTTGTAAATATGATTAGTTCATCATTCCTGATTCAGCCTATTATGAATAAACATGTTTGCAATGACAACTAGAGATCGTAGTTTCTTGTGCCATGCTTGATTAGCTAGGAGCTTATAATGGTTTACCTTGCATGCCAACATGCTATTAAAATGGTTGTGATGTGGTATGATAGGGTGGTATCCTCCTCTGAATGATTTAAGTGACTTGACTTGGCGCATGTTCACGCATGTAGTTGAAACAAAATCAACATAGCCTTCACGATATTTATGTTCATGGTGGATTATATCCTACTCATGCTTGCATTCGGTGTTGATTAATTTTAATGCATGTTCATGACTGTTGTCGCTCTCTAGTTGGTCGGTTCCCAGTCTTTTGCTAGCCTTCACCTGTACTAAGCGGGAATACTGCTTGTGCATCCAATCCCATAAACCCCAAAGTTATTCCATATGAGTCCACCATACCTACCTATATACGGTATCTACCTGCCGTTCCAAGTAAATTTGTATGTGCCAAACTCTAAACCTTCAAATAAATATCCTATTTTGTATGCTCGAATAGCTCATGTATCAACTAGGGCCGTCTGTATCTTCCATGTTAGGCGGGTTATTCTCAAGAGGAGTGGACTCCGCTCCTCACTCATGAGAAAGTGGCTGGTCACCGGGATGCCCAGTCCCATGCTTTATGCAAATCAAATCAAAATAATTGCAAACAAAACTCCCCCTGGGACTCTTGTTAGTTGGAGGCACTCGTTGTTTCGAGCAAGCCATGGATTGATGCTTGTTGGTGGAGGGGGAGTATAAACTTTACCATTCTATTTGGGAACCGCCTATAATGTGTGTAGCATGGAACATATTGCCATCTCTTGGTTGTTATGTTGACAATGAAAGTATACCGCTCAAAATAGCATTCATATCTATTTCAAAACCGAGCTCTGGCACCTCTACAAATCCCTGCTTCCCAAGGGCCTATCTATTTACTTTTATGCTGATTCATCATCCTCTTATTAAAAAGCACCAGTTGGAGAGCACCGCCGACATTTGCATTCATTACTGTTAGTTTACATTGAGTATAACTTGACTGGATCTCTTTTACCATGAATTACAATGTCTAGTCAGTCCTTGATCTTTAAAGGTGCTCTGCATTTATGTTTTGCGGTCTCAGAAAGGGCTAGCGAGATACCATCTTGTTATATCATATTATGATTGTTTTGAGAAAGTGTTGTCATCCGAGATTTATTATTATTGCTCGCTAATTGATTATGCCATTGATATGAGTAAACTTGAGACCTATGCGTTATTGTGAACGTCGTTAGTCATAATCTTTGCTGAATACTTGAATGCTGGCTTTACATATTTACAACAACAAGAGCAAACAGAGTTTGTCAACTGATTTGCTTGAGGACAAGGAAAGGTTTAAGCTTGGGGGAGTTGATACGTCTCCGTTGTATCTACTTTTCCAAACACTTTTGCCCTTGTTTTGGACTCTAACTTGCATGATTTGGATGGAACTAACCCGGACTGGCGCTGTTTTCAGAAGAATTACCATGGTGTTATTTATGTGCAGAAACAAAATTTCTCGGAATGACCTGAAACTTCACGGAACATCTTTTTGGAAATAATAAAAAATCCTAGCAAAAGATGAAGACCGGGGGGCCCACCACCTGTCCACGAGGGTGGGGGGCGCGCCTACCCCCCTAGGGCGCACCCCCTACCTCGTGGGCCCCCTGGAGCTCCTTCGACCTAAAATCCAACTCTATATATTTGGTTTTAGAGAGGAAAAAATCAGAGAGAAGGATTCATCGCGTTTTACGATACGGAGCCGCCACCAAGCCCTAAAACCTCTCGGGAGGGCTGATCTGGAGTCCGTTCGGGGCTCCGAAGAGGGGAATCCGTCGCCATCGTCATCCTCAACCATCCTCCATCACCAATTTCATGATGCTCACCGCCGTGCGTGAGTAACTCCATCATAGGCTTGCTGAATGGTGATGGGTTGGATGACATCTATCATGTAATCGAGTTAGTTTTGTTATGGTTTGATCCCTAGTATCCACTATGTTCTGAGATTGATGTTGCTATGACTTTGCTATGCTTAATGCTTGTCAGTAGGGCCCGAGTGCCATGATTTCAGATCTGAACCTATTATGTTTTCATCAATATATGAGAGTTCTTGATCCTATCTTGCAAGTCTATAGTCACCTATTATGTGTTATGATCCGTTAACCCTGAAGTGACAATAATCGGGATACTTACCGGTGATGACCATAGTTTGAGGAGTTCATGTATTCACTATGTGCTAATGCTTTGTTCCGGTACTCTATTAAAAGGAGGCCTTAATGTACCTTAGTTTCCATTAGGACCCCGCTGCCACGGGAGGGTAGGACAAAAGATGTCATGCAAGTTCTTTTCCATAAGCACGTATGACTATATTCAGAATACATGCCTACATTACATTGATGAATTGGAGCTAGTTCTGTGTCACCCTAGGTTATGACTGTTACATGATGAACCGCATCCAGTATAATTCTCCATCACCGATCCATTGCCTACGCGCTTTCCATATATTGTGTTTCGCTTATTTACTTTTCTGTTGCTATTGCTATCATCACTACAAAATACCAAAAACATTACTTTTGCTACCGTTACCTTTTGTTACTGTTACCACTACTATCATATTACTTTGCTACTAAATACTTTGCTGCAGATATTAAGTTTCCAGGTGTGGTTGAATTGACAACTCAGCTGCTAATACTTGAGAATATTGTTTGGCTCCCCTTGTGTCGATTCAATAAATTTGGGTTGAATACTCTACCCTCGAAAACTGTTGCAATCCCCTATACTTGTGGGTTATCAGTAGCTGCCCAACAATCCACCAATGGTGGCATGCCTTCCGTAGGCCTTCAAGCGGATCAGAGCTGCACTCAGCCAACCACTGTTGTATCGACAACCACTGAAAGTCTAAAGAGCTGACGGCATCATGCGCGTCCACGGCGGTATCAAGCAGGCCAGATTAGATTGCTGGTGCACCACCACAGCTGCCGCAACAATACATACGCCCAGAGTCTCCTGCCAGGCCATCAACCGAGGCGCTAGGAGCAGGCTCGCCTAGCTGTACCTTTTTTAAACTGCAAGATAAGAAATGAAAAACAAATACAGAGTGACCAACAGGTGTTGCCCGCTTTGCCCCCCTTCCCCTGACCCCTGCGTCCCCTCGCTCTGGCGACACGGGGGGTGAAACCCTAGCGCCGCCACCTTTTCTACCCACCTCCCACCTGTCTCGCGCTGCTAGAGGGCGCACACCGACAACTTCCGACCTGGCCCCGAGGAAGGCGGTGGGTGGGCGCCCAGCCCTCGCCGGTGCAGCGCGACAAGAAGAGCAGCGACATGGCGCGCCTGGGAGATGGAGGTGACTGTTCGTGCGCCCGTTGCTACCTCTTGAGCTGGCGTTGGATTTCCCCGAAGAGGAAGGGATGATGCAGCAGAGTAGCGTAAGTAGTTTTTGAGAACCAAGGTATCAATCCAGTAGGAGGCCACGCTCAAGTCCCTCGTACCTGCACAAAACGATAGCTACTCGCAACCAACGCGATTAGGGGTTGTCAATCCCTTCACGGTCACTTACGAGAGTGAGATCTGATAGATATAATATTTTTGGTATAGAGATGCAAGGTAGAAAGTAAAAGGCAAAGTAAAAAGCAAAACAAGATTAAAGTGATGGAGATTGATATGATGAGAATAGACCCGGGGGCCATAGGTTTCACTAGTGGCTTCTCTCAAGAGCATAAGTATTCTACGGTGGGTGAACAAATTACTATTGAGCAATTGACAGAATTGAGCATAATTATGAGAATATCTAGGCATGATCATGTATATAGGCATCACGTCCATGACAAGTAGACCGAAACGATTCCGCATCTACTACTATTACTCCACTCATCGACCGCTATCCAGCATGCATCTAGAGTATTAAGTTAAAAACAGAGTAACGCTTTAAGCAAGATGACATGATGTAGAGAGATAAATTCATGCAATATGAAATGAACCCCATCTTGTTATCCTCGATGGCAACGATACAATACGTGCCTTGCTGCCCCTTCTGTCACTGGGAAAGGACACCGCAAGATCGAACCCAAAGCTAAGCACTTCTCCCATGGCAAGAACTACCAATCTAGTTGTCCAAACCAAACGGATAATTCGAAGAGACTTACAAAGATAACCAATCATACATAAAATAATTCAGAGAAGATTCAAATATTATTCATAGATAGACTTGATCATAAACCCACAATTCATCGGTCTCAACAAACACACCGCAAAAAGAAGATTACATCGAATAGATCTCAAGAGAGGGGGAGAACTTTGTATTGAGATCCAAAAAGAGAGAAGAAGCCATCTAGCTACTAACTATGGACCCGAAGGTCTGAGGTAAACTACTCACACTTCATCAGAGAGGCTATGATGATGTAGAAGCCCTCCGTGATGACGGCCCTCTCCGACAGAGCTCGGGAACAGGCCCCAAGATGGGATCTCGTGGATACAGAAAGTTGCGGCGGTGGAATTAGGTTTTTGGCTCCTTTTCTGATCGTTTGGGGGTACGTAGGTATATATAAGAGGAAGCAGTACGTCGGTGGAGCACCGAGGGGCCCATGAGGCAGGGGGCGCGCCCTAGGGGGGTGGGCGCCCCCCACCCTCTTGACCGCCTCTTTGACTCCTTGGAGTAGGGTCCAAGTCTCCTGGATCACGTTCGGTGAGAAAATCACGTTCCCGAAGGTTTTATTCCGTTTGGACTCTGTTTGATATTCTGTTTCTCCGAAATACTGAAATAGGCAAAAAAAACAACAATTCTGGGCTGGGCCTCCGGTTAATAGGTTAGTCCTAAAAATAATATAAAAGTGGAAAATAAAGCCCAATATAGTCCAAAACAGTAGATAATATAGCATGGAGCAATCAAAAATTATAGATACATTGGAGACGTATCACCCGTCCAGCAGCGAGTGTGCGCGATGGCTACGCGGTGGAGTTGCTGGGCATGGCTCATGCGGCATGGGGCCAGGGGCGGCGCGGTTGCGCACGTCATCATCGTGGTGTGCTGCGGGGAAGGGCGGGCTCCCCGGCGGGCGGCCTCTGGCTTGGTGCAGCAGAAGCTGACGGGTCCTTACCGGTTGGATCTGGCGCCCTGGCGGTCGGGGGCCTGGAGGTGGCTTGGCCGACGACTGTCTCCTTGCGGTTGCGTGGTGGCTCCAGGTCTGGATTGTGATCTGTGGTGGAGTGGTCTTGGCAGGACCTTGATGACCCACAAGTATAGGGGATCTATGGTAGTCCTTTCGATAAGTAAGAGTGTCGAACCCAATGAGGAGCAGAAGGAAACGACAAGCGGTTTCCAGCAAGGTATTCTCTGCCACTGAAATTATCAGTAACAGATAATTGTGTGATAAGATAATTCATAACGGGTAACAAGTAACAAAAGTAACTAAGGTGCAGCAAGGTGGCCCAATCCTTTTTATAGCAAAGGACAAGTCTGGACGAACTCTTATATAAAGCAAAGCGCTCCCGATGACACATGGGAATTATTTTCAAGCTAGTTTTCATCATGCTCATATGATTCGCATTCGTTACTTTGATAATTTGATATGTGGGTGGACCGGTGCTTGGGTGCTGCCTTTACTTGAACAAGCCTCCCACTTATGATTAACCCCTCTCGCAAGCATCCGCAACTACGAAAGAATAATTAAGATAAATCTAACCATAGCATGAAATATATGGATCCAAATCAACCCCTTACGAAGCAACACATAAACTAGGGTTTAAGTTTCTGTCACTCTAGCAACCCATCATCTACTTATTACTTCCTAATGCCTTCCCCTAGGCCCAGATCATGGTGAAGTGTCATATAGTCAACGTTCACATAAAACCACTAGAGGAGAGACAACATACATCTCATCAAAATATCGAACGAATACCAAATTCACATGATTACTTATAACAAGACTTCTCCCATGTCCTCAGGAACAAACGTAACTACTCACAAAGCATATTCATGTTCACAGTCAGGGGAGTATTAATTATAATTAAGGATTTGAACATACGATCTTCCATCGAATAAACCAACTAACATCAACTACAAGGAGTAATCAACAGTACTAGCAACCCACAGGTACCAATCTGAGGTTTTGAGACAAAGATCAGATACAAGAGATGAACTAGGGTTTGAGAGGAGATGGTGCTGGTGAAGATGTTGATGGAGATTGATACCCTCTATATGATAGGATTGTTGGTGATGACGATGACGATGATTTCCCCCGCCAGGAGGGAAGTTTCCCTAGCAGAACAGCTCCGCCGGAGCCCTAGATTGGTTGTGCCCAAGTTCCACCTCTAGACGGTGGCGCTTTGTCCCGAAAGCTTCCTCTTGATTGTTTCCAGGTTAACACCCTCCATATAGCAAAAGATGGGCACCGGAGGCCTGCCAGGGGGCCCACAAGGCAGGGGCGCGCCCAGGGGGTAGGGCGCACCCCCCACCCTTGTGGCTACCTGATGGCCCCCCTATGGTACTTTCTTCGCCCAATATTTTTTATATATTCCAAAATAATTCTTCATAAATTTTCAGGACTTTTGGAGTTGTGCAGAATAGGTCTCTCAGATTTGCTCCTTTTCCAGTCCAGAATTCCAGCTGCCGGCATTCTCCCTCTTCATCTAATCCTTATAAAATAAGAGAGAAAAGGCATAAGTATTGTGCTATAATGTGCAATAATAGCCCATAATGCAATAAATATCAATATAAAAGCATGATGCAAAATTGACGTATCAACTCCTCCAAGCTTATACCTCGCTTGTCCTCAAGCGAAAGCCGAAATCGAAAAATATGTCCACATGTTTAGAGATAGATGTGTTGATAAAATTAAATACGGACATGAGGGCATCATGATCATATTTAGAGCAGCAACATATATTGTCATATAATTTCTTATGCTAAAGTAAAAATTTGTTCACAAGGTAAAGTATGAATTAGAAACTTTATTGAAAACTAACAAACTATGATGTTAGTCATTGAAGCAATTGCAATTTATCATAACATCAAAAAGAGTCAATTCAAGAGCTTTTCAGCAAGTCCACATACTCAACTATCATTTTAGTTTTTATAATTGCTAACACTCACGCGATACTTATGGGTTCAAAGCCTCAGTCGGACACGGAGAAAGATAGGGACTTATAGTTTCGCCTCCCAACCTTTTACCTCAAGGGTAATGTCAACAATAATACTTTATAAAAACCTATATCCGAGTGGATATATATATATATATATATATATATATATATATATATATATATATATATATATCTGGATCTTTCTCCAACACATAGTGCTTGCCAAAAAGAAAAGTGTAAAAAGGAAAGGCGCAAGATCACCATGACTCTTGTATAAGGGTAGAAGATAAAAGTAAAAGATAGGCCCTTCATAGAGGGAAGCAGAGGTTGTCATGCGCTTCATAGTTGGATGCACAAAATCTTAATGCAAAAGAATGTCACTTTATATTGCCGCTTGTGGTAAAGAACTTTATTATCCAGTTTGTCACTTTTATTTCTTCCATATCACAAGTTCGTATAAAGCTTATTTTCTTCACACTAAAAGATCATACATATTCAGAGAGCAATTTTTATTGCTTGCACCGATGATAACTTACTTGAAGGATCTTACTCAATCCATAGGTAGGAATGGTGGACTCTCATTGCAAAACTGGTTTGAGGGATGTTTGGATGCAAAAGTAGTATCTCTACTTAGTGCAAGAGACTTGGCTAGCATAAGAGGGGAAAACAAGCTCAACATGTTGGAGGATCCATGCCAATATAACTTCTATTTGGATATAAGAAAGCATAACTCATTATGTTGTCTTCCTTGTTCAACATCAACTTTTTAGCATGTCATATTTTAATGAGTGCTCACAATCACAAAAGATGTTCAAGATAATATATTTATATGTGAAACCTCTCTTTCTTTATCACTTCCTATTAATTGCAACCATGACCAAAACTATGTTTGTCAACTCCCAACAAATTTTATTCATCATACTTCTTATATGTTGAAAGGGTCGATGTAGTTGACTAGGGGGGGGGGGTGAATAGGCAACTAATTTTTTTTAGCTTTTCTTTACCAATTTAAACTTTGCATCAAAGTAGGTTGTCTAGATATGCAACTAGGTGAGCAACCTATATGATGCAACAACGATAAGTACACAAGCAAGCAAGGGATGTAACACAAGATAAGCTTGCACGAGTGAAGGGATGAGATAACCAAGAGTGTAGCCGGTGAAGACGAGGATGTGTTACCAAAGTTCCTTCCCTTTGAGAGGAAGTACGTCTCCGTTGGAGCGGTGTGGAGGCACAATGCTCCCCAAGAAGCCACTAGGGCCACCGTATTCTCCTCACGCCCTCACACAATGCGAGATGCCGTGATTCCACTATTGGTGCCCTTGAAGGCGGCGACCGAACCTTTACAAACAAGGTTGGGGCAATCTCCACAACTTAATTGGAGGCTCCCAACAACACCACAAAGCTTCGCCACAATGGACTATGGCTCCTCGATGACCTCAACCATATAGGGTGCTCAAACACCCAAGAGTAACAAGATCCGTGAGGGATTAGTGGGGGGAATCAAATTTCTCTTGGTGGATGTGTAGATCGGGGCCTTCTCAACCAATCCCTAGGAAATCAACAAGTTTGATTGGCTAGGGAGAGAGATCGGGCGAAATGAAGCTTAGAGCGACAATGGAGCTTGGGGGTGGAAGAGGTAAGTCAACTTAGAGAAGATGACTCCCTTTTATAGTGGAAGAGCAAATCCAACCGTTATCCACCAACTCAGCCTGCGATGCATGGTACTACCGCACCGGAGACACGGTACTACCGCTAGGGCCTGCGGTACTACCGCAAGGCACTGCAGTACTACCGCCCACGCAGCAGTATCCAAAACAGCCCTGATGCGACGAAGCAGAGGGCGGTAGAACCGCTGGCGTGGTACTACCGCAAGGCAGGGATAGTCCAGATTTGGGAAGGCACGGACATATAAAAATACATCCGTGGCAACTTCCGCTGAGTTTAGATCTATGCAAAAATCCGACACGGTAGTACCGGAAGCCAGGAGCGATACTACCGCATAGGGCGCGGATGTAAAAAATTACATCCGCCCCTACTTCCGCTCATGCTGCTGAGCCAGACCTGAGGCCATGGTACTACCACGCCAGAGAAGAGGTACTGTCGCGAGCACCTGCGGTACTACCACGCCCAAGGCCGGTACTACCGCAGGGGCCTGCGGTACTACTGCTCTGAGGAGCAGTACTACCGCATGCCCCAGTTCAGCAACACTCGAAGTCAATCCTTTTGCAGAGATTCAGAGAAACGGAGAATGCTCCGAAGAACCAAAGGAAAGGTGGTGCAAAAGGAACAGACGTGTATGTGTTGATTCCACCCAAACCTTTCCAACGCGGACCCCCTCTTAATAGTATGGCTTTCCTACGACTCAAACCACTGAAAATAAACGTAGAGAAACGTCGTCTTCAATAGTCTTTGAGGGGCACCAAATCGTCTTGTGCCTAGACATGATATATCTAAAATGCTCAGTGCACACGATTAGTCTGCAGAAGCATTGTCATGAATCACCAAAACTACTAAGGGATAAATATGCCCTTACAATCTCCCCCTTTTTGGTGGATTGATGAAAATACGGGATTTGCACATAGGAATATAAATAAAGCATAGGAAAAGCCAACATATATAAAATATAGACGGGCTCCCCCTAGATGTTTGCACTCTGGAGATGTGCTTTGGACTGCACAACACACATACTAGGATCAACACTCCCCCTATATTTTATAGGCGAGGCAAATCTTGCAAAGGAGTAACTAATACTAACAGAGAGACAAGATAATACATGAGCTTAAATTAACTAGCACAAGATAGCATAAGCTTATGGGCTACTAAGCAGGAAAGACAATCAGATATGATAGAGTGCATATGTCTTACACCATATGATAAGGGAACACGGCTCATGACAAACCAAACCAAAGCAAACGAGGCCCAACAGAACGAAAGCAAACACGACACAAGCAAACACGACGCACGACTCACAAATCCCTACACTCTCTCCCCCTTTGGCATCGAGGCACCAAAAAGGCAGAGAGGACCCCTAGGACACAGGTGGTAGCTCAAGCTGGAGCAATCACTCGTCACGGTCCTCGTCGGTCTCGGTAGTGGGGATGGTCTCCTCCTCAGACTCAGTCCACTGGTAGCCCTGCTTCGCCATCCATTCTGCCTCTGGAGTGATGTGCTTCTCGGACCCACTGGATATCTCCTCGCAAAACGTCCTCAAGATCCTCTTGTCGCGGCGGCGACTCTCCTTAGAAGCAACATGGGTCCCGTACTGCCCCTTGGCTTGCATATAGAACAAAGTCTTCATCTTGGCCTTCAGCTTCTTAGCCCATGAGGGCTCAGTAGAGGGAGGAGCATACCCAGCAGAGTTGTCCTCATCCCCTTCCTCCTCCTCAATCTCATCCTCATATACGTCCATGTGAGCAGCCGCTGCCTTAGCACAGGTCGTGGTGTTAGCCCACTTAGGCTTGACACAGAGCTTGATGGGCTCGTGACGGGTCCAGTCGGGGGCCTCAAACTCAACATTGGGATAGAGCTTCTCCCAAGTCTTCGAAATCAGGTGAAACAGGTAAGGACCATAGATGGGTACCTTACGGTTGAACACCGCAAACCGTAGCTCACACCACATGATATGTGAGACATCAAGTGGTTGCGTCTGAACACGACGCGCCTCCTCACAGATGAGCATCATATCCATGAGATAGGCATGTACCTTATCCTTGTCACCAATATGTGGGAAGAGGGTGTTGCGGAAGATCCGATACATGATGTCAAGGAATGCGTTCAGCACCCACGCCTTCTTGCCACTGTTAAGTTGCTTCTCAACATAGTATGGCTGGAGCTTGTTCTTGTTGGTGGACTCGGAGTTGGCATGAGGGCGAACCCAACGGGCTTGTCGAGCCCCTCATCATGAACCTGTAGCAGATCCATGAAGTCCTTCCACTTGGCATCCAGCTGTTGTCCATTTGTCATCCACGTCAAGGTCCGTTCCTCATCAGTATGGAAGTGGACCGAGCCAAAGAACTAAGGCACAATATCAGGGTCAAAGTCCAGGTGGAAAGTGATCAAGTCCTCAATGCCAAACTGCTCCACCAGGTCCAAGGCCTCACCGAAATAGGCGCGGTTCTTATCCTGCCTCATATGATGCATGCCAATCTAGTGCATGTCCACGTAGATGTTCTGCTTGGCCTTGATCACATCCAGATAGATAAGATTTTGCTGCTTGGTCCAGAACAATTCATTCCCTCTGAAGTTGGCACGGGGATTCCCATAGGGGTTGATCTTCCTGTGAGTGACAAACTCTGCTAGTGGCATCTCATCCATGCCCATTGTTGGCTCCTTGGTCTTGGTTGCGGTTCACTTGGTTCTGCATTGGGGGGCGTTGGAGCCCTCTGGAGCTTCATCTTGGTTGCGCAGATGCTTCAAGCCCATATTGCAAACGTGGTTCGAACGACGGACATTGGAACCGGAGCCACCACCTATGACACACAACACAAGGACACGCAAGAAAAAGTGAGAAGGATCAATGCAAAGACCATAGCAAAACAAATAAAACAAGTAGAAATAACATTGGGTAGTTACTATAGGGAAGGTTCAGACTCAACGGTAGTACCGCACTAGTGTGCAGAACTAAAATTTTACTGCTGCTCCAGCCGCGGTAGTACCGCGCTGGGATGGCACGGTAGTACCGCGCTTGGAGCGGTAGTAAAATTTTACTTCCATGCCTCGCGCGGTAGTACCGCTCCTCAGCCGCGGTAGTACCGTGCCGGGATGGCACGGTAGTACCGTGCCTGGAGCGGTGGTAAAATTTTACTTTCGCGCCTCGCGCGGTAGTACCCCTCCTGAGGAGCGGTAGTACCGTATGAGGTGAACACGGCTGGAGCGGTAGTACCGCTCGGGTTCAGATCTGAAACAAAAAATTGATCTGAGAACATCCATGCCTAAGGAGCGGTACTATGGTTGATCAGAACTACCAAGTAGCAACATACCAAATAGCATCTCTACGCATCACTACTCTCCTACATCCTACTCTTGCAAAGATTTGGCCTAAAATCTCAAGAACAACATGCATCTCCCCAAAAACCTAGAGACAAAACAATGAGACAAGGAGAGAGAGGGATTTGGGGAGAAACCTTGTTCCATGGTAAGAGGACATAGTGGGGAATGATCCCACCGGATGGAATGCGAGGAGAGCGGCCGGAGATGGAGATCCGGCGAGGTTCTCCCACGCCGTTCTTGGGCAGGAGAGAGAGAGAGAGAGAGAGACTATGTGGGGAAGAAGAGTTGAATGGGTATGGGGGAATTTGAACTCCCCCTGCCTGCTCTTAACCCCTACGCGCTCACGACTGTGTGGTAGTACTGCGGGTCATCGTGGTAGTACCGCCCGGGCGGAAGTACCGCACGCGGGGCGGTAGTACCGCTCTTCCAGCGGCAGTAAAAAATTACTGCCGTGCTGGTTGCGGTAGTACCATGCACAACTCGTGCAGTAGTACCGTGGCAAGGCAAGGTAGTACCGTGAACCCAAGGAAATGCACGTTTCACAAACAAGAGAGGAAACAACCTTTGCAATGCAACCTTCAAGCGAACGGACACGCCAACGAGCTAACACACGAGGCAACTCAAACACAAGCTCGGCACGAAGAAGGGAAGGCAAAAGACAACAAGCACCAACCGCGAGACACAACCTCTCCAAAGAGAGGGCGGTGGACGGAGCCACCTATGTTTGAGTTAATTGGCATGGCACCGTGAAGAATTATCCTTGGGCCCATGACCAAAGCTCGTCTTTGAAGCACAAGTACCATCACAAATGGCTAATGTGAAAGAGTTGATCAATTTATGCATAATGGGGGAGGGAGATTTCATTGAGAGAACAACACTCCCCCTATGTTCATGCCTACACCTAAACAAGATAACACATTGAGTATGGTGGGGTGTGCAAGGGTTCAAGCAACATTGCTCGAATCAATGATATTTAGTTCATGCCTTAACTCGTGAAATCTTGCTTCATCCAAAGGCTTCATGAAGATATCTGCAAGGTTATCATGAGTGTTGACATAGTTGAGCTCGATCTCCCCTCGCCTAATATGATCCCGGATGAAGTGATACCGAATCTCAATATGCTTCGTCTTGAAGTGTTGCACCGGGTTGAGAGAAATCTTGATAGCACTTTCATTGTCACAACAAAGAGGCACTTTGTCACAAATGACACAGTAATCCTTTAAAGTTTGCCTCATCCATAGAAGTTGTGCACAACAACTACCGGAGGCCACATACTCCACTTCGGTGGACGAGAGAGACACACAACTTTGTTTCTTGGAAGACCAACTCACCAAAGAGCAAGGAATTGGCACCCTCCGGAAGTTGACTTGCTATCCACTTTGTCTCCCGCCCAATCGGAGTCCGAATATCCTACAAGGTTGAACTTTGCTCCTCTTGGGTACCATAAGCCAAAGTTTGGGGTATGAGCCAAATATCGAAAGATTCGCTTGACCGCCACAAAGTGACTTTCCTTAGGTGCGGCTTGAAACCGTGCACAAATTCCCACACTCAACATGATATCCGGTCTAGATGCACAAAGGTAAAGCAAGGAGCCAATCATGGAGCGATATACCTTTTGATCCACCGCTTTACCATTGGGATCTATGTCAAGTTGGCATTTGACGGGCATTGGAGTGGAAGCCGGCTTGACTTCACTTAGCTTGAATCTCTTGAGCATGTCTTGAGTGTATTTGGCTTGGTTGATGAAGGTTCCTTCTCTTGTTGCTTGATTTCGAACCCGAGAAAGAACTTCAACTCTCCCATCATGGACATCTTGAACTTTGAGGTCATGAGAGCGGCAAATTCCTCATTGAAAGCTTTGTTAGGAGAACCAAAGATAATGTCATCAACATATAGTTGGCACACAAACAACTCCCCTTTGACATTCTTAGTAAAATGAGTGGGGTCGATTTTCCCAATCTCAAACCCACGATCTTGAAACAACTCGGTAAGGTGGTCATACCACGCACATGGGGCTTGTTTAAGGCCGTAGAGTGCCTTATCGAGTTGGTACACATGATCAGGGAAATAGGGATCCTCGAACCCGGGGGGTTGTTTGACATACACCAACTCAATAATAGGACCATTAAGAAAAGCACTCTTCACATCCATTTGTTGCAACTTGAAGTAATGATGAGAAGCATAAGCAATCAACAAATGAATATATTCAAGGCAAGCAATGGGTGCGAAGGTTTCACCATAGTCGATACCCTCGACTTGGGAGTAGCCTTATGCTACCAAGCGAGCCTTGTTGTGGACAATAATCCCATGAGCATCTTGCTTGTTCTTGAATATCCACTTGGTTCCAATGACATTATGGTTCCCCGTTGGCCTTGGAACCAATCTCCACACCTTGTTGTGCTCGAAGTTGTTGAGTTCTTCATGCATGGCGTTAAGCCAATCCGGATCTTCGAGCGCCTCGGGGTTCAACACAAGAGACAAACGCGTGATGTTCACAATAGTTTGCCAATTTTCTGCAAGTGCTTACCCCCTTTCGAATGCTTCCAATCACATTTGTCATGAGATGACCCTTGGTAGAGAGCTTGGATGCAATCTTGGCGGCACGACGCTCCAATTCCTCCTCGGGAGTGAGTTGAGGAGTGGTTACTTGATCATCTTGAGCGTCGTCTTGAGCTTGTTCTTGATATTGAGCTTGCTCTTAACCTTGAACTTGCTCGGACGAGAGAACTTGACCTTGGGCATCACTTGGTGGTTCAACACCATCTTGAGGTTGATCTTGCCCTTGGTCTTGTTCATGAGGTTGAGGGCCTTCACTTTGTTCTTCGGAAGCGTGTGGGCCTTGGGTTAGTGATGGTTCCACTTGAGTGGAACATTGTCCTTCTTCTTCGGCCACAAGGGATTCCTCAGTGGGTAGGATAAAACCAACACCCATTCTTCTTATGGCTTGGGGAGGAATTTCATCACCTACATCACAAGTGCCACTTTGCTCCACTTGGGAGTCGTTATTCTCAGCAAACTCCATGTTACATGTCTCCTCAATAAGTCCTGTCGACTTATTGAGGACACGGTAAGCATGAGAGTTTGTAGCATAACCAACAAATATGCCCTCATAAGCTCTAGCCTCGAATTTACACAAGCGAACACCTTTCTTGAGAATGAAACACTTACACCCGAACACCCGGAAGTACTTGAGGTTGGGCTTGTTATCAGTGAGTATCTCATATGGACTCTTGTTCAAGCCTTTGCGGAGATAGAGACGATTGGATGCATGACACGCAGTTTTGATGGCTTCGACCCAAAAGTTGTATGGATACTTGAACTCCACCATCATGGTCCTTGCCGCATCCATCAACGTCCGGTTCTTCCTCTCCGCTACACCATTTTGTTGAGGGGTGTAAGTTGCGGAATATTGATGCTTGATCCCCTCATCACTGAGAAACTCATCCAAGGTGTGGTTCTTGAACTCGGTGCCATTGTCACTTCTTATTGTCAAGATCTTTGCATTGTGTTGATGTTGAGCTTCATTTGCAAAGTCAATGATGGTTTGTTGGGTCTCACTCTTCCTCTTGAAGAAGTACACCCAAGTGTATCTTGAATAGTCATCCACAATCACCAAGCAATACTTTCTACCCCAAGGCTATCAAAGGATGGAGGCCCAAAGAGATCCAAGTGAAGGAGCTCCAAAGGCCTCTTTGAGTAAATGATAGTCGTGGGAGGGTGAGCCTTCTCATGTAGCTTTCCTTCAATGCAAGCACTGCAAGCACGATCTTTGGCAAAACTAACATTTGTTAGTCCACGGACATGGTCCCCCTTGAGAAGACTTTGCAAAGATCTCATATTGACATGGGCTAAACGGCGATGCCAAAGCCATCCCACGTCAACTTTAGCCATTAGGCATGTCGCGGTCTTAGTGGGTTGCTCCGAAAAGTTAATCACATAGAGACCGTTCTCGACATGCCCAACAAAGTCTACTTTAAGAGCCTTGCTCCACAAGAGGGCCACGTTATCAATATCAAAGAAAGTGGCAAAGCCCATGATTGCAAGTTGACGAACGGAAAGTAAATTGTATGCAAGGGACTCAACAAGCATGACCTTCTCGATCGTGAGATCATGAGAAATGACAACCTTGCCAAGCCCCAATACCTTAGAGGACGAGGCATCACCCCACTCGACATTGGTGGGCATAGATGGAATCTTGTGCACGTCCACCACCAAGTCCTTGCTTCCGGTCATATGATTAGTGGCTCCACTATCGAGCAACCATGATCCCCCACCGGAAGCAAACACCTACAAGAGATCAATGCTTGGTTTTAGGTACCCATTTTGTAATGGGTCCTTTGATGTTAGTGACAAGGGTCTTAGGAACCCAAATAGACCATTCAATGTACTCATAAGGAGAACCAACAAATTTAGCATAAACATGCCCATCACTAGCACGACATAACACATAGGAAGGGTTAAAGTCGCCGGCTTTGTTGGAAGGGGTGGCATTGCCCTTCTTGACACCACCACCCTTCACATTGTTCTTATTCTCCTTAGAGGCACCCTCTCCCTCTTTGACAAAAGTTTGCATGAGAGGAGGAGGTCGTTTGGCCTTGTCATTCTTCTTCTTGTTCTTGGACTTGGGTGCGAACCCAATCCCCTCCTTGCCACAACTTCCTTTTGATTTCTCAAAAGATCGTTGACGTTCTTCTCACCTTGTATGCATGACACAAGGCCTTTCTCAAGTTGCTGCTTCAACTTTGCATTCTCCTCAACAAGATGCACATGCTCACAACAAGGGTTAGTAGCATTTGCATTATCATTTAAAACCATATGAGGAAAAGTGGCTTTCTCCTTGGTTAGCCTCACTTGGAGTTGATCATGAGACTCTTTAAGACTAGCATGAGTACTCTTCAAGGCCTTGTGAGCCTTTTTAAGTATATCAAACTCCTCCTTGAGTCTAGCAAGATCAAGCCCAAGTTTGGCCTTCTCAGAATTTAGCACACAAGACACAACAAGAGCATGATCAAGATCTTTCTTTAATTTAGCATGGTCATAATTGTGTGACTCCTCAAGAGCCAAGCGATGACCACGCTCTTCCTTAAGAGCATTAGAGAGATCCGATATCTCATCGTCTTAGTCATGACTATGCCCCTCCATCTTAGAGATGGCGTCTTCGTGAGCCTCGATCATGTCATTGTCTTCACCAAGTTGTTCCAAGAGAGCAACGAAGTGCTTCTTGGATTTACCCTTGAGCTTACTCATAAAAGACTCAAACTCATTTTCCTCCACGTTGGACCCCCCACTTTCATCAATGAAATCTGTCAAAGAAGGATGAGTAATGATGGTAGTTTTGGTGTTGGGGTTACCTTGTTGGTGGCTTTATCCATGAGGCACTTGGCGGTGATGTTCTCATTCGGTGAGTCAAAGAGGGACACCCGTGGGGTTGTTGCAATGGCCATGAAGGCCATGGCAACCGTCTCACCATCTTCATCATCATCATCCTCATTGTACTCTTCTTGTGCCACCAATCCCTTGGGAGGAGTCTTCTTGGTGAAGTGGTTCTTGTTGGGGAAAGACTTGGCCTTGTCCTTCCGGATGAGCTTGCCACCATTGTCTTCCCTCTTCTCATAGGGGCACTCCGCAACAAAGTGGCTCACATTGCCACAATTGTAGCAAGTCCTCACACGTTGCTTGCCCTTGGCGCCACTTGAGTTGCTCTTGTTGAAGTTGGGCCTTGAGTTCTTCTTGCTCCAAAATTGTCTTGAAGCGAGAGCCATGTGCTCATGATAATCATATTTTGTATCCTCGGGGTTGCTCTCCTCTTCTTCCTCTTCCTCCTCTTCTTCCACACTAGCCTTGGCTTTCAAGGCAAGGTTGGGCTTCTTTGCTCTTTGAGAACGCAACACCGCATTGTCGGCGGTCTTGTCCAAGATACTCATTGCCACAAACTCATCCAACACTTCACTTGAGGACAAGGTGTGGAAGTCCGGCCTTTGACGGATGACGGAGGACATGGCCTTATGGTAAGGCATCATGGCTTTGAGAAATTTCCGCTTGATCCAATTGTCATTTGTATCCTTGCTCCCATGATCTCGGAGTGAGACCGCGAGTGTGGTTAGTCTCTGGTAGAGCTCACGAGGTTCTTCACCTTCATTCATAGAAAATTCATCGGCTTCATCTTGCACCACTTCATAGTTGGAGCGTTGAATGCTTGCACTTCCCTTGTAAAGGGAAACAACATGGTGCCATGCTTCCTTTGCCATGGTGAAAGGTCAGAGATGCGCAATGTCTTCGGGTGGGATTGCATCTTGGATGATGAAGGGAGCATTCTCGTTGAATTGATGATCCGCGGCTTCTCTTGGGGTGAAGTTGCTTGGGTCATGCGGATAGAAACCTTGCTCAATGATTCTCCAAAGTTTAGTATTTACATGATTTAAATGAAATTTAAAGCGATAGACCCCAAGCATCAAAATCCTCATTTTCACAATCTTAGGAGGAGAACCGGCATGATTTAAATGAGTGGAGGGTATCGGTCCTCCATAGGTAAGTGGAGGTTCCACATGGGCAAAGATGCCATTTCCACTTTTACCACTAGACAAAGGAAATTTATCACTAGAAGCTTCCCCCTTGTCGGAGTTAGCAACCATCACCTTGTTAGTGGGATCAACCACTTCCAATGGTGTGGTGGACAATTTATGTCCATCAAGAAAATCCTTAAGCACGCCTTTGACCTCGGCCGTCATGGAGGTTTTAAATGTATCCGAGGCCCCCCATCGTCCGTAGCCGAGAATGGAATCACACCGGGGTGCTCCTCCTCACCTTCTACGGTGTAAACCATACTCTTCGGACGGCGAAGTTCTTAATAAAGAGACGAGGCTATGATGCCAATTGAAAGGACCGATATAGTTGACTAGAGGGGGGGGGGTGAATAGGCAACTAACAATTTTTAGCTTTTCTTTACCAATTTAAACTTTGCATCAAAGTAGGTTATCTAGATATGCAACTAGGTGAGCAACCTATATGATTCAACAACAATAAGTACACAAGCAAGCAAGGGATGTAACACAAGATAAGCTTGCACAAGTAAAGGGATGACATAACCAAGAGTGGAGCCGGTGAATACAAGGATGTGTTACCAAAGTTCCTTCCCTTTGAGAGGAAGTACATCTCCGTTGGAGCGGTGTGGAGGCACAATGCTCCCCAAGAAGCCACTAGGGCCACCGTATTCTCCCCACGCCCTCACACAATGCGAGATGCCGCGATTCCACTATTGGTGCCCTTGAAGGCGGCGACCGAACCTTTACAAACAAGGTTGGGGCAATCTCCACAACTTAATTGGAGGCTCCCAACAACACCAGGAAGCTTCACCACAACGGAGTATGGCTCAGCGATGACCTCAACGGTCTAGGGTGCTCAAACACCCAAGAGTAACAAGATCCGCGAGGGATTAGTGGGGGGAATAAAATTTCTCTTGGTGGATGTGTAGATCGGGGCCTTCTCAACCAATCCCTAGGAAATCAACAAGTTTGATTGGCTGGGGAGAGAGAATGGGAGAAAATGAAGCTTAGAGCGACAATGGAGCTTGGGGGTGGAAGAGGTACGTCAACTCAGAGAAGATGACTCCCTTTTATAGTGGAAGAGCAAATCCAACCGTTATCCACCAACTCAGCCTGCAACGCACGATACTACCGCACCAGAGACACATTACTACCGCTAGGGCCCGCGGTACTACTGCAAGGCACTGCAGTACTACCGCCCACGCAACAGTATCCAAAACAACCCTGATGCGACGAAGCAGAGGGCGGTAGAACTGCTGGCGTGGTACTACCGCTCCTCCTTGCGGTACTACTGCAAGGCAGGGATAGTACAGATTTGGGAAGGCACGAACATATAAAAATACATCCGTGGCAAGTTCCGCTGAGTTTAAATCTATGCAAAAATCTGACACGGTAGTACCGGAAGCCAAGAGCGGTACTACCGCGTAGGGCGCGTATGTAAAACATTACATCTGCCCCTACTTCCGCTCGTGCTGCTGAGCCAGACCTGAGGCCACGGTACTACCGCGTCAGAGAAGCGGTACTACCGCGAGCACCTGCGGTACTACCGCAGGGGCCTGCGGTACTACTACTCTGAGGAGCAGTACTACTGCATGCCCCAGTTCAGCAACACTTAAAGTCAATCCTTTTGCAGAGATTCGGAGAAACGGAGAATGCTCCAAAGAGCCAAAGGAAAGGTGGTGCAAAAGGAACAGACGTGTATGTGTTGATTCCACCCAAACCTTTCCAACGCGGACCCCCTCTTAATAGTACGGCTTTCCTATGACTCAAACCACCGAAAAGAAACATAGAGAAACACCGTCTTCAATAGTCTTCGAGGGGCACCAAATCGTCTTGTGCCTAGACATGATATATCTGATATGCTCAATGCACACGATTGGTCCGCAAAAGCATTGTCATCAATCACCAAAACTACTAAGGGATAAATATGCCCTTACATATGTGAAGTCATCAGTTCCCATAAGATCATTATATGATCTTTTTATTTCTTTTTATTCTTTAGTTTTCTTATTCCCTCAAGATCATAGCAAGAAAGCAAAGCCCTCAACTCAAAACTACTGTTAATTATATAACTGACAGACTCGATTACATAGATAGATCTCAATGAAAAACTCAAACTAGATCATACTAAAAACTTTATTCTACTATATCAAGATATAACCAAAAGGATTGAACTAAGAAAAACCATAAAGATAAAGATGTGGTGGTGATACGATACCGGGGCACCTCCCCCAAGCTTGGCACAAGCCAAGGGGAGTGCCCATACCCATGTATTTATGTCTCTTTCTTTGGAGGTGGTGATGATGGAGTTGTTGATGTTGTAGGATTGTCATCCATCTTCTAGGGCATAGTGATACGTCTCCAACGTATCTATAATTTATGAAGTATTCATGCTATTATATTATCCATCTTAGATATTTTATATGCATTTATATGCTATTTTATATGTTTTTGGGACTAACCTATTAACCTAGAGCCCAGTGCCAAATTTTGTTTTCCCCTTATTTTTGAGTATTGTAGAAAAGGAATACCAAACAGAATACCAAACAGAGTCCAATTGACGTGCCAATTTTTGATGATTTTTTATGGACCAAAAGAAGCCCCCGGAGTAAAAGAGTTGGGCCAGAAGAGTCCCGAGCCGTCCACGAGGGTGGGGGGCGCGCCCCACCCCCCTGGGCATGGGCCCCTATCTCGTGGACGAGTCAGAGACCCCCCGACGTGAAACCGATAACAAAAATTCCTATAAATATAGAAACCCCCAGAAAACAACCTAGATCGGAAGTTCCGCCGCCGCAAGCCTCTATAGCCACGAGAAATCAATCTAGGCCCTCTCTAGCACCCTGCCGGAGGGGGCCATCATCACCGGAGGCTATGGAGGAGGATCCCGGAGGGGCCATCATCACCATGAAGGCCAAGGACCAGAGGGAGAACCTCTCCCCATCCAGGGGGAGGCCATGGAGGAGGAATCACAAGGGGGAGAACCTCTCCTCCTCTCTCTCTCTCTGTGGCGTCGGAGTGCCATAGGGAGGGGAATCATCATCGCGGTGATCGTCTTCATCAACATCACCATCATCATCACCATCCTCATCTCTTTTACGCGATCCACTCTCCTGCACCCTGTTGTAATCCCTACTTGACCATGGTGCTTTATGCCACATATTATGATCCAATGATGTGTTGCCATCCTATGATGTTTTGAGTAGATATCCTTTGTCTCTGGGTTGATTGATGATCTAGATTGGTATGATTTGTATGTTTTATTTTGCTACTGTCCTATTGTGCCCTCCGTGTCGCGCAAGTGTGAGGGATTTACACTGTAGGGTGTTGCAATACATTCATGATTCGCTTATAGTGGGTTGCTTGAGTGACAGAAGCATAAACCCGAGTAAGGGGGTTGTTGCGTATGGGATAAAGGGGACTTCATGCTTTAATGCTATGGTTGGGTTTTACCTTAATGATCTTTAGTAGTTGCGGATGCTTGCTAGAGTTCCAATCATAAGTGCATATGATCCAATAAGAGAAAGTATGTTAGCTTATGCCTCTCCCTCATATGAAATTGCAATGACGACTATCGGTCTTATTAACAATTGCCTAGGACAATTCCGCACACCGATCCATCATTATTCCACACTCGCTATTTATAATATTTAGTAATATATTCTAACTTTATGATAACATCACCTACTTTTATGTTTTAGCTCTCCGATATCATGCAAAGTTATCCTCTTCATACCCACAACGTAGTTCTATTTCTCGTTTCTAGTTGGAAGCAAACGTTTGGTGTACGTAGAGTCGTATCAGTGGCAGATAGGGCTTGAGAGAATATTGATCTTACCTTTAGCTCCTTGTGGGTTCGACACTCCATACTTATCACTTCCACCATTGGGAATTGCTACGATGATTCCCTGCACTTGGGGATTATCAAGCTCTTTTCTGGCGCCGTTGCCGGGGAGCAATAGCGTGGGGTTGATATTCTTGTGTATGCTTGTTTGCTTCCTTCACTAAGTAGATTTTTTTTCCTTTTTTGTTTCTGTTTAGTTGTGGGTGAAACATACAAAAAAATTAAAAGAATAAAAATACAAAAAATTACTTGCCTCTCATACCTAAAAAGTTTTTCAATAAGACAAGTGATTGGAAGGTTATGCATTGGACAAATGAGGGTCGACCTTGAACACTTGTGTTCATTCTCATGGAAACAATGTAAAAAATTTCATGGAAGCTTCTCTAAAAATAATTATCCCCTTGTATATATCCATTGTATTATAAAAATAATGTGCCAAGCTTCAGTTTTAGGATGATTAGATTGCTTGTTTACTATGTACAATACAAAAACAAAAACTTTGGCTGTAGCGCGTGATTTTACATTTTTTACTGGAAAGTCAAATGGGTCTGAAACGTTTTTCACATGACGTATGTACACAATTTTTAAATTTTCATATTTGTTTAGAATTTTTTGGAGTTACAGAAGTTTACTAAACTTCCAGATTACTACAGACTGTCCTGTTTTTGACAGATTCTGTTTTCTATGAGTTGTTCTCTTATTTTGATGAATCTATGGGTAGTATCGGGGGGTATGAACCATGGTGAAGTTGGAATACAATCAATATAGTTCTAATATGAAATTGGAATAAGTTTGCAACAGTACCTAAAGGTAGTGATTTGCTTTATTACACTAACGGATCTCACAAAGTTTTTTGTTAAAGTTTTGTGTGGATGAAGTGTTCGAAGATTGAGGAGCTATCAATATGAGAAGAATAAAGAGAGGCAAGAGCTCAAGCTTGGGGATTCCCAAGGCACCCCAAGTAAATATTTCAAGTATACTCAAGCATCTAAGCTTGGGAATGCCCCGGTTGGCATCCCATCTTTCTTCTTCAACAATTATCGGTATACCTCGGTTTTTGTTTTGTTCACATAATTTGTGTCCTTTGTGTTTTTGTTTTTCCTTTAAGAACCATGATAGTATGAGATATGCCTTTATTAATTTACAGAATACTTCATGTGCTTCACTTATATCTTTTAAGTATGATCATATAGAATTGCTCTTTGTGCTTCACTTAAATATTTTGAGTATGGTTTTATAGAATGCTTCGTGTGCTTCACTTATACATTTTGAGCTTGGATATTGGTTAGTCTATATTAATTGTAGAATGCTCCATGAACTTCAATTATATATTTTGGAGTATGAATAATACTATCATCTAAAGTGGATTTAGAAGAAGTTTGCTCCCACTATTCCGAATGAGGTGAATTTTCCTTATGTGGAGAGTGGTAACATTTCTATGCTCGTAGATCATGAAAAGAATGCTTTATGTGATGGTTATATTGTTTAACTCATTCATGATGCTACTGAAAATTATTATGAGGGAGGAATACATGCTTGTAGGAGTTGCAATAATATCAAGTTTCCTCTCTATGTGCTTAAAGTTTTGAAGTTATACTTGTTTTGCCTTCCTATGCTAGTTGACTCTTGTTCGCATAAATTGTGTGCTCACAAAATACCTAGGCATAGGAAGTGGGTTAGGTTTAGATGTGCTAGTCATATTCTTCATGATGCTCTCTTTATGTTTCAATTCTTATCTTTTATGTGAGCATCATTGAAATCATCATGCCTAGCTAAAAGGCATTAAAGAAAAGCGCTTGTTGGGAAACAACCCAATATTTACCCTTACTGTTTTTGTGTGTTTACATGATTAAGCTACTGTAGTAATCATGTTTTATAGCTTTTGTTTCAATAAATTGCCAAGTAAGACCTTTGGGAAGACTTGGGTGAAAGTTAATGTGATCTTGCTGTAAAAAATAGAAACTTTGCGCTCACGAGATTAGCTGTCATATTTTACAGAAGAGTGTGATTGAGTTGATTATTTTTTCAGAAGACAAATTCCTCACGTCCACCAATTTATTTCAGAATTTTTGGAGTAGCAGAAGTATGGTTGGTGTTCAGATCATTACAAACTGTTCTGTTTCTGACAGATTCTGTTTTCATTGCATAGTTTGCTTGTTTTCTAGTTTCTATGGCTTATATTTATCAATATAAATTGTAGAAATGATATGGTACAGTAGGCATTGTGTGAGAAAAATTAAGAACCTTGTCTTTGACAGTACCAAAGTGAATGTTTTACTCTTTATCATACTAACCTATCTCACGAAGTTCCGTTAAGTTTTGTGTGATTGAAGTTTTCAAGCTTTGAGTGAGATATCGATATGAGGAGAATAAGGAGTGGAAAGACCCTAAGCTTGGGGATTACCAAGGCACCCCAAGGTAATATTCAAGGAAGAATCAAGCGCCTAAGCTTGGGGATGCCCCGGAAGACACCCCCTCTTTCGTCTTCAAAACTATCAGTATACTTTACTCGGAGCTATATTTTTATTTGTCACATGATATGTGTCTTGCTTGGAGCATATTTTAAATTTTACTTTCTGTTTGAATAAAATCATTGGATCTGAAATCATGAATGAAAAAGAATCCTCCCATGGCTAGTTAATTATTTGACTACTTAGTGTTCTTCACTTATATCTTTTTGAAGTAGTTTGTCATTTACTCACATGCTTCACATATATCCTATGAGTAAACGGTTGAATGAATTGAATATCATAAATCTGAATTTATATGCGTTTCATATGCTTACAACATGGGGAGTAATGACTGTTGGGTTTCGTAGTAATTTCAAAAAAATTCGTACGCACACGCAAGATCATGGTGATGCATAGGAACGAGAGGGGGAGAGTGTGATCTACGTACCCTTGTAGATCGACAATGGAAGCGTTAACTTGGTTGATGTAGTCGTACGTCTCCATGGCTCGACCGATCAAGCACCGAAACTACAACACCTCCGAGTTCTAGCACACGTTCAGCTCGATGGCGATCCCCGGACTCCGATCCAACAAAGTGTCGGGGAAGAGTTCCGTCAGCACGACGGCGTGGTGACGATCTTGATGTACTACCGTCGCAGGGCTTCACTTAAGCACTGCTACAATATTATCGAGGACTATGGTGGAAGGGGGCACCGCACACGGCTAAGAATATGATCATGTGGATCAACTTGTGTCTCTAGGGGTGCCCCTTGCCTCCATATATAAAGCCTCAAAGGAGGGGGGGGGGTCGGCCGGCCATCATAGGGCGCGCCAGGAGGAGTCCTACTCCTTCCGGGAGTAGGACTCCCCCCCTTTCCTAGTTGGAATAGGATTCGCAGAGGGGGGGGGGGAAGAGGAGAGAGAGGAGGAAGGGGGACCGGCCCCCTCTCCTTGTCCTATTCGGACCAAGGGGGGGGAGGGGCGCGCGGCCCATCTATGGCCACCTCTCCCCTCTTCCACTAAGGCCCACTAAGGCCCATATACCTCCCGGTACTCCGGTAAAATCCCGATTTCACCCGGAACACTTCCGATATCCAAACATAGGCTTCCAATATATCAATCTTTATGTCTCGACCATTTCGAGACTCCTCGTCATGTCCGTGATCACATCCGGGACTCCGAACAAACTTCGGTACATCAAAATGCATAAACTCATAATATAACTGTCATCGTAACCTTAAGCGTGCGGACCCTACGGGTTCGAGAACAATGTAGACATGACCGAGACACGTCTCTGGTCAATAACCAATAGCGGAACCTGGATGCTCATATTGGCTCCTACATATTCTACGAAGATCTTTTATCGGTCAGACCGCATAACAACATACGTTGTTCCCTTTGTCATCGGTATGTTACTTGCCCGAGATTCGATCATCGGTATCCCATACCTAGTTCAATCTCGTTACCGGCAAGTCTATTTACTCGTTCCGTAATACATCATCTCACAACTAATTCATTAGTTGCAATGCTTGCAAGGCTTATGTGATGTGTATTACCGAGAGGGCCCAGAGATACCTCTCCGACAATCGGAGTGACAAATCCTAATCTCGAAATACGCCAACCCAACATGTACCTTTGGAGACACCTGTAGAGCACCTTTATAATCACCCATTTACGTTGTGATGTTTGGTAGCGCACAAAGTGTTCCTCCGGCAAACGGGAGTTGCATAATCTCATAGTCATAGGAACATGTATAAGTCATGAAGAAAGCAATAGCAACATACTAAACGATCGGGTGCTAAGCTAATGGAATGGGTCATGTCAATCAGATCATTCACGTAATGATGTGATCCCGTTAATCAAACAACTCTCTGTTCATGGTTAGGAAACATAACCATCTTTAATTAACGAGCTAGTCAAGTAGAGGCATACTAGTGACACTCTGTTTGTCTATGTATTCACACATGTATTATGTTTCGAGTTAATACAATTCTAGAATGAATAATAAACATTTATCATGATATAAGGAAATAAATAATAACTTTATTATTGCCTCTAGGGCATATTTCCTTCAGTCTCCCACTTGCACTAGAGTCAATAATCTAGTTCACATCGCCATGTGATTCAACACTAAGAGTTCACATCACCATGTGATTAACACCCATAGTTCACATCGTCATGTGACCTATACCCAAAGGGTTTACTAGAGTCAATAATCTAGTTCACATCATTTATGTGATTAACACCCAAAGAGTACTAAGGTGTGATCATGTTTTGCTTGTGAGATAATTTTAGTCAACGGGTCTGTCACATACAGATCCAAAAGTATTTTGCGAATTCTATGTCTACAATGCTCTGCACGGAGCTACTCTAGCTAATCGCTCCCACTTTCAATATGTATCTAGATCGAGACTTAGAGTCATCCAGATCTGTGTCAAAACTTGCATCGACGTAACTTTTTACAACGAACCTTTTGTCACCTCCATAATCGAGAAATATTTCCTTATTCCACTAAGGATAATTTTGACCAATGTCCAGTGATCTACTCTTAGATCACTATTGTACTCCCTTGCTTAACACCGTGTAGGGTATACAATAGATCTGGTATACATCATGGCATACTTTATAGAACCTATGGCTGAGGCATAGGGAATGACTTTCATTCTCTTTCTATCTTCTGCCGTGGTCGGGCTTTGAGTCTTACTCAATTTCATACCTTGTAACACAGCCAAGAACTCTTTCTTTGACTGTTCCATTTTTGAACTACTTCAAAATATTGTCAAGGTATGTACTCATTGAAAAAACTTATCAAGCGTCTTGATCTGTCTCTATAGATTTTGATGCTTAATATGTAAGCAGCTTCACCGAGGTCTTTCTTTGAAAAACTTCTTTGAAAACACTCCTTTATGCTTTGCAGAATAATTCTACATTATTTCCGATCAACAATATGTCATTCACATATACTTATCAGAAATGCTGTAGTGCTCCCACTCACTTTCTTGTAAATACAGGCTTCTCCAAAAGTCTGTATAAAACCAAATGCTTTGATCACACTATCAAAACATTTATTCCAACTCCGAGAGGCTTGCACCAGTCCATAAATGGATCGCTGGAGCTTGCGCACTTTGTTAGCTCCCTTTGGATCGACAAAACCTTCTAGTTGCATCATATACAACTCTTCTTCCAGAAATCCATTCAGGAATGCAGTTTTGACATCCATCTGCCAAATTTCATAATCATAAAATGCGGCAATTGCTAACATGATTCAGACAGACTTAAGCATCGCTACGGGTGAGAAGGTCTCATCGTAGTCAATCCCTTGAACTTGCCGAAAACCTTTTGCGACAAGTCGAGCTTTGTAGAAAGTAATATTACCGTCAGCGTCAGTCTTCTTCTTGAAGATCCATTTATTCTCAATTGCTTGCCGATCATCGGGCAAGTCAACCAAAGTCCATACTTTGTTCTCATACATGGATCCCATCTCAGATTTCATGGCTTCAAACCATTTTGCGGAATCTGGGCTCACCATCGCTTCTTCATAGTTCGTAGGTTCATCATGATCTAGTAGCATGACTTCCAGAACAGGATTACCGTACCACTCTGACGCGGATCTCACTCTGGTTGATCTACGAGGTTCAGTAGTATCTTGTTCTGAAGTTTCATGATCATCATCATTAGCTTCATCACTGACTGGTGTAGGTGTCACTGAAACAGTTTTCTGTGATGCACTACTTTCCAATAAGGGAGCAGGTACAGTTACCTCGTCAAGTTCTACTTTCCTCCCACTCACTTCTTTCGAGAGAAACTCCTTCTCCAGAAAGTTTCCGAATTTAGCAACAAAGTCTTGCCTTCGGATCTGTGATAGAAGGTGTATCCAATAGTTTCCTTTGGATATCCTATGAAGACACATTTCTCCGATTTTGGTTCGAGCTTATCAGGTTGAAGCTTTTTCACATAAGCATCGCAGCCCCAAACTTTCAGAAACGACAACTTTGGTTTCTTGCCAAACCACAGTTCATAAGGCGTCGTCTCAACGGATTTTGATGGTGCCCTATTTAACGTGAATGCGGCCATCTCTAGAGCGTATCCCCAAAATGATAGCGGTAAATCAGTAAGAGACATCATAGATCGCACCATATCTAGTAAAGTACGATTACGACGTTCGGACACACCATTATGCTGTGGTGTTCCAGGTGGCGTGAGTTGCGAAACTATTCCACAATTTTTCAAATGTACACCAAACTCGTAACTCAAATATTCTCCTCCACGATCAGATCGTAGGAATTTTATTTTCTTGTTATGATGATTTTCTACTTCACTCTGAAATTCTTTGAACTTTTCAAATGTTTCAGACTTGTGTTTCATTAAGTAGATATACCCATATCTGCTTAAGTCATCTGTGAAGGTGAGAAAATAACGATATCCGCCACGAGCCTCATTATTCATCGGACCACATACATCTGTATGTATGATTTCCAACAAATCTGTTGCTCTCTCCATAGTACCGGAGAACTGTGTTTTAGTCATCTTGCCCATGAGGCATGGTTCGCAAGTACCAAGTGATTCATAATCAAGTGGTTCCAAAAGTCCATCAGTATGGAGTTTCTTCATGCGCTTTACACCGATATGACCTAAATGGCAGTGCCACAAATAAGTTGCACTATCATTATCAACGCTGCATCTTTTGGTTTCAATATTATGATTATGTGTATCACTATGATCAAGATCCAACGAACTATTTTCATTGGGTGTGTAACCATATAAGGTTTTATTCATGTAAACAGAATAACAATTTATTCTCTTACTTAAATGAATAACTGTATTACAATAAACATGATCAAATCATATTCATGCTCAACGCAAACACCAAATAACACTTATTCAGGTTCAACACTAATCCCGAACGTATAGGGAGTGTACGATGATGATCATATCAATCTTGGAACCACTTCCAACACACATCGTCACTTCACCCTTAACTAGTCTCTGTTTATTCTGCAACTCCCGTTTCGAGTTACTAATCTTAGCAACTGAACTAGTATCAAATACTGGGGGGTTGCTATAAACACTAGTAAAGTACACATCAACAACATGTATATCAAATATACTTATGTTCACTTTGCCATCCTTCTTTATCTGCCAATCACTTGGGGTAGTTCCGCTTCCAGTGACCAGTCCCTTTGCAGTAGAAACACTTAGTCTCAGGCTTAGGACCAGACTTGGGCTTCTTCACTTGAGCAGCAACTTGCTTGCTGTTCTTCTTGAAGTTCCCCTTCTTCCCTCTGCCCTTTTCTTGAAACTAGTGGTCTTGTCTACTATCAACACTTGATGTTTTTCTCGATTTCTACCTTCGTCAATTTTCGCATTATGAAGAGCTTGGGAATCGTTTCCGTTATCCCTTGCATATCATAGTTCATCACCAAGTTCTACTATCTTGGTGATGGTGACTAGAGAATTCTGTCAATCACTATCTTATCTGGAAGATTAACTCCCACTTGATTCAAGCGATTGTAGTACTCAGACAATCTGAGCACATACTCACTAGTTGAGCGATTGTCCTCCATCTTTTAGCTATAGAACTTGTTGGAGACTTCATATCTCTCAACTCGGGTATTTGCTTGAAATATTAACTTCAACTCCTGGAACATCTCATATGCTCCATGACGTTCAAAACGTCTTTGAAGTCCCGATTCTAAGCCATTAAGCATGGTGCACTAAACTATCAAGTAGTCATCATATTGAGCTAGCCAAACGTTCATAACATCTGCATCTGCTCCTGCAATAGGTCTGTCACCTAGCGGTGCATCAAGGACATAATTCTTCTGTGCAGCAATGAGGATAAACCTCAGATCACGGATCCAATCCGCATCATTTCTACTAACATCTTTCAACACAATTTTCTCTAGGAACATATCAAAATAAACACAGGGAAGCAACAACGCGAGCTATTGATCTACACCATAATTTGCAAAATACTACCAGGACTAAGTTCATGATAAATTTAAGTTCAATTTAATCATATTGCTTAAGAACTCCCACTTAGATAGACATCCCTCTAATCCTCTAAGTGATTACGTGATCCAAATCAACTAAACCAGGTCCGATCATCACGTGAGATGGAGTAGTTTCATTGGTGAACATCGCTATGTTGATCATATCTACTATATGATTCATGCTCGACCTTTCGGTCTCCGTGTTCCGAGGACATATCTGTATATGCTTGGCTTATCAAGTATAACCTGAGTATTCCGCGTGTGCAATTGTTTTGCACCGGTTGTATTTGAACGTAGAGCCTATCACACCCGATCATCACGTGGTGTCTTAGCACGAAGAACTTTCGCAACGGTGCATACTCAGGGAGAACACTTTTTGATAATTAGTGAGAGATCATCTTATAATGCTACCGTCAATCAAAGCAAGATAAGATGCATAAAAGATAAACATCACATGCAATCAATATAAGTGATATGATATGGCCATCATCATCTTGTGCTTGTGATCTCCATCTCCGAAGCACCGTCGTGATCACCATCGTCACCGGCACGACACCTTGATCTCCATCATAGCATCGTTGTCGTCTCGCCAATCTTATGCTTCCACGACTATCGCTACCGCTTAGTGATAAAGTAAAGCATTACAACGCGATTGCCATTGCATACACTAAAGCGACAACCATATGGCTCCTGCCAGTTGCCGATAACTCGGTTACAAAACATGATCATCTCATACAATAAAATTTAGCATCATGTCTTGACCATATCACATCACAACATGCCCTGCAAAAACAAGTTAGACGTCCTCTACTTTGTTGTTGCAAGTTTTACGTGGCTGCTACGGGCTTTAAGCAAGAACCAATCTTACCTACGCATCAAAACCACAACGATAGTTTGTCAAGTTGGTGCTGTTTTAACCTTCGCAAGGACCGGGCGTAGCCACACTCGGTTCAACTAAAGTTGGAGAAACTGTCACCCGCTAGCCACCTTTGTGCAAAGCACGTCGGGAGAACCGGTCTCGCGTAAGCGTACGCATAATGTCGGTCCGGGCCGCTTCGTCCAAGAATATCGCCGAACCAAAGTATGACATGCTGGTAAGCAGTATGACTTATATCGCCCACAACTCACTAGTGTTCTACTCATGCATATAACATCAACACATAAAACCTAGGCTTTGATACCACTGTTGGGTTTCGTAGTAATTTCAAAAAAATTCCTACGCACACGCAAGATCATGGTGATGCATAGCAATGAGAGGGGGAGAGTGTGATCTACGTACCCTTGTAGATCGACAACGGAAGCATTAACTTGGTTGATGTAGTCGTACGTCTCCACGGCTCGACCGATCAAGCACCGAAACTATGGCACCTTCGAGTTCTAGCACACGTTCAGCTCGATGATGATCCCCGGACTCCGATCCAGCAAAGTGTCGGGGAAGAGTTCCGTCAGCACGACGGTGTGGTGACGATCTTGATGTACTACCGTTGCAGGGCTTCGCCTAAGCACTGCTACAATATTATCGAGGACTATGGTGGAAGGGGGCACCGCACACGGCTAAGAATATGATCACATGGATCAACTTGTGTCTCTAGGGGTACCCCTTGCCTCCGTATATAAAGCCTCAAAGGAGGGGGGGTCGGCCGGCCATCATAGGGCGCGCCAGGAGGAGTCCTACTCCTTCCGGGAGTAGGACTCCCCCCTTTCTTAGTTGGAATAGGATTCGCGGAGGGGGGGAAAAGAGGAGAGAGAGGAGGAAGGGGGGCCGGCCCCCTCTCCTTGTCCTATTCGGACCAAGGGGGGGAGGGGCGCGCGGCCCATCTATGGCCACCTCTCCCCTCTTCCACTGTCACATCCCTAGTTCTGGTATACTCAGGGCTAGCTAGTCATGTGTGCATCATGTTTAAATTCCATTTAAATTTGAAATGGGGATTTGTGAAACCCTCAGAATCATTTTTGGAAATGACCCAAATAAAAATTGCTCCAAAAAGGTCCAAGAAAATGCTCATGTTGCTCTCTGAAAATATTGGACAGAGATAAAAATCAAACCAATATTTTTAGGAGCCCATAAGTATTTATTTTGGGCATTTGGAATTAATGCATAGATATTTGCATTGGAAATATATTAGTTATATATATTAATATATGTCCAAAAATTATGCCACTTGTTGGGGAGCTCTGGAATAATGCCATTAGCTCCTACAAAAATTGGCATAAGGTAATAAATTGATTTAGTATTAAAACTAAATCAAAACAAACTACAGAAAATAGAAAACAGAGTTAAATAGAAATAAGAGAGAGAGAAGGACTACCTGGCGCTCACCTGGCAGCCCAGCCAGCCCACCTGGCAGCCCACTGGCCGGCCCAGCACTGTGCTGGCCCGTGCCAGCCACCTGCTTCCTCTCGCCAGGCACGCAGAGAGGAGCGCGCCGGCGCGCGCGCGGGCGCCACGCCACCAGGCTGCCTGCCTGCGTCGCCTGGCCACCGCGACGCCTCGCGTCTTCTCCTCGGCGCAGCCCGACCCCCTGGACTCCCTCACTCTCCTCGCTCCTTCCCCCCTCCTCTGTTTCTCGCACGCAGCCACCGAGCGGAGCCCGTCACCGCCGTTCGCCATAGCCGCGGCCACTGGCCACCCCACGCAATCCCGACGCGCGCAGAAGCTCCGCCATGACTTCCTCGTCTCCTTCGTCAAGCCACAAGGCGCCGGACGCCCTGGAACGCCGCCATCGCCATCGTCTTCGTCACCAGCTGCCCGAGATCGCCGACGACGCTCCGGCCGCACCAGTGCGTCCCCGAGCCCGCTTCGACGCCCGCTGCAACCGCGGTGAGCTCCGCCACCGTTTCCCTCTCTCCATTTAGCTGCCCGCACGCCGTAGCCCTCCTCCCCACCATGGCCGAACCTTCACCGCCGCCGAGCTCGCCGTCGACGCAGCTCCGGTGACCATTTGGTCACCCCGGCGAGTCCAACAAGCTCGTAGGGCCACGTAGAGCATCCCTAGTGCCTTGCCTCTCCCGTTTTCGTGCTCCAAACGCGCTCTCGTGCACGACCGAACTCCGGCAGCCGCAGCCGAGCTCGCCGCCGTCGACTCCAGCCACTCCAGGCCCAGCCACGGCCACCGCCCGACGCGCCATCGAGCTCGCTCTCCAACGCGCCTAGCCGCGCGCCATTTGGAGCACCACAGAGGAAACCCGGGGCACAAGTACGTCGCGGATCTCGCCGGCGACTAACCGCCGGCGGGTTTGACCTCCCCAGGGTCGCTGACTAGTGGGGCCAGGCCCTGCTAATTTTAGTTAAATATTAACTAAACCTAATTAGCCACTAACACTGACCAGTGGGCCTCGACCCCCCCTAATCCTTTAATTAAGCAAATAACCCCTGTTAACTAACTGTGACACTGACGTGTGGACCCCACACGTCAGGTTTGACCCCAGTCAGCCGCAGTTGACTTGCTGACGTCATGCTTACTCAATGCTGACGCAATTATTTATTTTCAGGAATTATTTTAATTCAGGAAATTCCAGAAAATAATTTAAACTTCTAAAATTCATAGGAATTCAACCGTAACTCCAAATGAGATAAATTATATATGAAAAATTATCAGAAAAATTCAAGGAATCCATCTGTACCGTTTTCATGCATGTTTGAACAATGTTTGTCCTCTGTTTTGGACAAATAATATAAATGGCATTTGAATAATCACATATGGAGTTTGAATTTGAATCTTGTATTCAAACCAACTTCATTTAATCTATTGCTAGTTGCATTAGCCCAATCAACAGCATATTGCCATGTCATGATCATGCATCATATTGTGCATTGCATTGATTGTGTTCCTTCTCTGTTTGCCGATGTTGTTCCCCTGGGTAGACGTGGTACCGACGATGTGATCGTTGACACTGATGAAGACTCAATGTTATCTTCAGAAGTGCCAGGCAAGCAAAACCCCCTTGTTCATTCCGATACAACCCCACTCTCTCGCTCCTGCTCTCTTTTACTGCATTAGGACAACAATGACATATTTGTTACTTGCTACGGTAGCTGAACCCCTTATCCTCTGCATGACCTGTCATTGCCACAGTAAATAGATGAAACCCACTAGCATGAGTAGGAGTTGTTTGAGCCCTGATGTGCCTACTCATTCATGCTTGTTTGTCATGCCTGCTATTGCTTAGAGTTGTGTCAGGTCTGATTCATCAGGGATGAATCAGAGGTGTGTGAACATGTCCTTCTGTATGTGAGCTAAGTGTGTGAACACGATTTGGTAAAGGTAGCGGTGAGAGGCCATGTAGGAGTACATGGTGGGTTGTCTCATTGCAGCCGTCCTCAGGAACTGAGTTCTGTGTTTGTGATCCATGAACAGTTACTACCACACATTGGGCTCCGGGCGCTCCAAGCCCTCTCGGCTTATTAATCAACTTGATCTCTATCCAGGAGTTGCAACTAGTTTCTGGTGTTTGTAGGTAGTGTTAGTAGTCTACCAGGTGGCACCCGGTACAGGTGGGCTTGGGACAGACTAGGCACCGTGGCACGGTGTACCAAGCGTAGATCCACCCGTCGAGGTGGGCTTGGGAACCCTGCTCACATCGTTTGGGGCCGTGAGCGACACCCCGGCCGGATCTCCTTGCGGATGGAACCCGAATAGGCGATAAACCTGGACGAGAGACTTGTGTGGTTAGTCAGGTCGTGGCTGACTCCCTCGCCCGGCTTCCGCTTGAAGGTTGCCGAGGTACATGACGTGTACAGGGCAATAAGTGGCGAGAGCGTGTGTGAAGAAGTACACCCCTGCAGGGTTATCATTATCTATTCGAATAGCCGGATTCCTCGGATATGGAAACTTGGACCCCTTGCATAGTTCATAGACAAGTGAAAGTGGATACCCTAAAATGCGCAAGATAAGCGTGAGTGCTATGGATGGCGCTCTCGTAGGGAGACGGGAGCGGATCCATAGTGGTGTATTGATATGGTGAATATGTGGACTCGTGTGCGCCACCTCAAAAGAGTTACTTGCAGTCGTAGTTTAGGATAGCCACTGAGTCAAAGCTGGCTTGCTGCAGTTAAACCCCACCATCCCCTTGTTGATAATGATGCATATGTAGTTAGTTCTGATGTAAGTCTTGCTGGGTACATTTGTACTCACGTTTGCCTATTTTATGTTTTTGTAGAGAGACTTCGGTCTCGCTAGTAGTTCCGTGTGGACTTCGACGTTTAGCTTGTTACCTCAGCTACGATCTTGTGCCCTCGGTAGGATCTGATAGACAGTCAGGCTTCCCAGCCTTTTTCTTTTGTAGATGTCTGTAGTCAGACATGATAAGCTTCCGCTTGTGCTTGACTTGTTTGCTCTGAATGTTGGGTCATGAGACCCCTGTTTGTAATATCTCGCTCCTCGGAGCCTATTGAATAAAATACTTGAGTTGTAGAGTCATGTTGTGATGCCATGTTGTATTTGCACATATCGAGCATATTGTGTGTATGTTATTGAAATGCTTGGTATGTGTGGAATCTGACTATCTAGTTGTTTATCCTTAGTAGCCTCTCTTACCGGGAAATGTCTCCTAGTGCTTCCACTGAGCCATGGTAGCTTGCTACTGCTCCGGAGCACTTAGGCTGGCCGGCATGTGTCCTTCTTCGTTCCTGTGTCTGTTCCTTCGGGGAAATGTCACGCGATGAATACCAGAGTCCTGTTAGCCCGCTACAGCCCGGTTCACCGGAGTCCTGCTAGCCCAGTGCTACAGCCTGGATTCACTCGCTGATGACCGACACGTTCGATGCTGGGTCATGGATGCCTGTCCCTGTAAGTTTGTGCCACTTTGGGTTTACGACTAGCCATGTCAGCCCGGGCTCCTTATCATATGGATGCTAGCGACACTATCATATACGTGTGCCAAAAGGCGCAAACGGTCCCGGGCAAAGGTAAGGCGACACCCGTGGGAATACCGTGCGTGAGGCCGCAAAGTGATATGAGGTGTTACATGCTAGATCGATGTGGCATTGAGTCGGGGTCCTGACAGCTTTGGTATCAGAGCTTGACTGCGTGTAGGATTACCAAGCCAAACTGGTCGAAGTTGAGTCTAGGAAATGCTTTAGTTATATGTAGGGGAATTGATTGTGGGATGGAACGTAAGGCTCTTTTTACTCCTTTACCTTATGCCCTTCTGATCTGAGTCATCTTATCTTTCCTACGGGGTTGAGAAACTAGGCTTGCTCTTCTCTCTATTAGGATCACGTGTTACTAATCCGTAGACTTATAGGATTGTTGGTTTTCAAGCCTCAGTTAAGTTCCTACTACTTCCGTATGTTGATTGTTGATCTCGAAACCTTGATATTGTGATGATCGAGTGGTTATGCCACCATTTTTGTAGCATGTCTAAAATCTTTTGAGCATTTACAGCCGTTATGCTGTCCGAGTCATCCCAGGTTTCTAAACAATCTGATGCACTTGCAAATCCTTTCCCTCTGGTTTTGATGTTCCTTTGGGCCAGGTTAATCACACTAATTGCTGAGTTGAGGTATTCTATTACCTCGACATATATGTTGGAGTTATTTTTATGACCCTAGGTGTCTTAGGGGGATCACCTAGTAATTTAGCCATGCTTTGTGTTCCCAGTGTGATGATTCTGGCCATCATTCTCGAAAGCATCCCGTGATGCAATTTAGTTAGTAGGCATTCCATTCCGGGCTTCTTGACCCGAGATTCACCCCACCTACATCATGTTGATAGTGTTTGCTAGTTCCTTTAGAATATTAGCAACCTTTGCGATAGCCCTCGAGGTCCGTGGTATATCGTTCTTCCAAATACCATGAACCATTCTTGGCAGGAGTTCTTTTGAACCAAAAGATCACAACCAGAGTGCTCTTGATGAGTTCTCCATTCTATATTGCGACTCTGCCAGTTCTACTTTTCTGCATGGGTTATCCGGAAGAAATCTGTTGAACTTGATTCGACATACTAACCTATGCATCCACAACTCAGAAAGTTATATGTTCCCCGAGTTGTTCCTCCTTAGTTGTATTCTGACCCCCGTCTATCAATTGATAGTCAAGGGTATGCGTGCATTCGTTTATCGATGCCTATTGCTCTTGTGGTCCGTCAAGCCATTCTAATCCGGAATGACTAGGAGAAACAAACTACAGAACCTCATTCATATCTAGGATTGGGTCAAAGCAATTGTATTCCGCGGATCAAAATGCCAATCCAGCTTCTGCTCTGCTCTACCTTGGAGTGTTACCATCTTTATATCAATAGTGTCATGGGAATTGCACACCATCCTATGAACTCTTGATACAGTGATACTCTCTCCATGATTATTCATTTCTTGGCTCCCTTGTTGTTGCAACCGGAATGCTGACAAGTGAATTGTGATGTGTGAAATCAATACTGCTAGCAACCCCATTGCTTGGTAGTTAATGGACAATAATTTCATCCTTAGCGTGTTGGTTATTGTATCATCATCCTAAGGTTGATCGTGCTATCTAGTCCTTATTTCTGGTGCACTCTTCGATCAACGAGTTAGGATTTTGTCAAACCCTTGCCCTGTTGATCATATCGTCTTGCCCTGAAAAGCAAGGTTGTTCTCGAGCTTAGTAACATATCGGTGGTTTGTGATTTTCCGAATATCTTCTCGGAAGTATTACCAGGTTGTCACCTGGCCGCTATGTTGAGTTCGTGATCAAGATGGTTTTTTGTAAACCACCCCTTCTCCAAGAATCTGTGTGGAATACCCCTGAGCTAGTTGTTCAAGCTAAACAACAACTTGGAGAGTTGGAAGATGAAAGCTTGTCCGACTCAGTTCATTCCAAAGGGATATCTTTGCGTGTGTGTGTTGAAGAAAGATGATATCTTCATTGATTGATCCTCGTGGTCAATTGTTGGATCTATTGTCTTACCCCAAACCTTTAATTTGAGTGTCGGCTATCATCAAATCAAATCAGAACCAACGATGTTCATAATGTTGTCTTACTCGTGGATTTTCCTCGAGCATACACCATTATATCTTTTGGGTCTGACCAATACTATAACCTTGTTCACATTGTTATGGAATTCCATTTATATGGCCATCCCGATGACTTGTTGTTGAGCCCATCAGCAGCATTTTATCTTCTCCATGATCATGTTGAACATCCATCTAGTGTTGGAAACTTTTGTAAACATTACCTTCGTGTTCCATTCATGAGGTATATGTTTGGATGAAAGGAGTGACTTTCTTTAATTCACTTGCAATCGATGCAAGTTGCCGCCGTGAATTCGAGAAAGCTTGTTGTTGCTTCCTCTGGAATCGTCCCAAGTTGGTCATGCACATGTGCGAAGTACTCTATGGTTTGGTAGGTTGGCCACCTCCATTCTATATGGGTTTCCTAGCACATCAAGCCACTGATTGATTTGTTCAAGGGAAAAGGAGTTGTTGTGCGAATACTAGTTCATGCACAAGACTTCATTATCCTCGTTGATGGTTCCCCACCTGAACTCGATAGTGTTTTATTATAAGACTACTACGTGGTCATGTTTGTCTGCGACAGCGTGTTCACATGTATGTAGCAGAGATGGCTCATGTTTTGGAGCTTACTATCGTAGTTCATCTCCCGAGAATCTCGCAACGTCATCTCGTCGATTTATGTTGCAAACTTTCATTTTTCTTTCTAGACTCGATGAGTCTGGATTATTTTGACACCAACCAGATCTGAATCTCAGGCAGATATGATGGTTGGAGCATTTTACAAGAACTATAATATTGGTCTCTCTGTAACCAGTAAAGAGGATGTCGTGGCCAACACATCCAGCCGGAAGACCTATTATTGTAGTATCTTGATTGAGAAAGTTGGTCACCTCCCCATAAGGATTTCGTAGGATTTACTCCCTAGCCGTTCCTTATGGATTCTTGTGCTCCCGAAGTCCGACCTTTACTTGATGGCCATGTTGATGCTTTTAAGCATTGACTGTGGTACCTAGTACATCAAGGAGAACATTAGAAGCGGAGTGCTAAATGTCTCTCGGTCGATCGTCCAGATTCTGTTTCCTTGGCATCGTCAAGGTAAAATCTGAGAAAGTGATGTCCTCCTTTGCATCTACATCCTCCATCACCGTTCATCATGGTAGTATGTTGTATTGCCGGGATCCTTGACACAGTTGTTGGTAAAACCTTCATGAATATGGAAATGCTCAAGTTCTTGAGAGCACGCGCAAGTGCTAGGTTTGATCGTCGGCATTAATTGCATAGTGCTCTCAATTTCCTCGGAAATTCTATGACCCTTTCAAACAGTGGATTCACTCGCTGATGACCGACACGTTCGATGTTGGGTCATGGATGCCTGTCCCTGTAAGTTTGTGCCACTTTGGGTTTACGACTAGCCATGTCAGCCCGGGCTCCTTATCATATGGATGCTAGCGACACTATCATATACATGTGCCAAAAGGCGCAAACGGTCCCGGGCAAAGGTAAGGCGACACCCGTGGGAATACCGTGCGTGAGGCCGCAAAGTGATATGAGGTGTTACATGCTAGATCGATGTGGCATTGAGTCGGGGTCCTGACAGCTTTGGTGATTTAGTATTAAAACTAAATCAAAACAAACTACAGAAAATAGAAAACAGAGTTAAATAGAAATAAGAGAGAGAGAAGGACTACCTGGCGCTCACCTGGCAGCCCAGCCAGCCCACCTGGCAGCCCACTGGCCGGCCCAGCACTGTGCTGGCCTGTGCCAGCCACCTGCTTCCTCTCGCCAGGCAGGCAGAGAGGAGCACGCCGGCGCGCGCGCGGGCGCCACGCCACCAGGCTGCTTACCTGCGTCGCCTGGCCACCGCGACGCCTCGCGTCTTCTCCTCGGCGCAGCCCGACCCCCTGGTCTCCCTCACTCTCCCCCGATTCTTCCTCTCCTCTCCCTCGCTCTCTCTCTCTCATGACCGAACGCGCCGGTCGCCGCCGTTCGCCATAGCCGCAGCCACAGCCTCCCCCTCGCCTCTCCGACACGCGCAGAAGCTCCGCCATGACTTACTCGTCTCCTTCATCAAGCCACAAGGCGCCGGACGCCCTGGAACGCCGCCATCGCCATCGTCTTCGTCACCGGCTGCCCGAGATCGCCGACGACGCTCCGGCCGCACCAGTGCGTCCCCGAGCCCGCTTCGACGCCCGCTGCAACCGCGGTGAGCTCCGCCACCGTTCCCCTCTCTCCGTTTAGCTGCCCGCACGCCGTAGCCCTCCTCCCCACCATGGCCGAACCTTCGCCGCCGCCGAGCTCGCCGTCGATGCAGCTCCAGTGACCATTTGGTCACCCCGGCGAGTCCAACAAGCTCGTAGGGCCACGTAGAGCATCCCTAGTGCCTTGCTTCTCCCGTTTTCGCGCTCCAAACGCGCTCTCGTGCACGACCGAACTCCGGCAGCCGCAGCCGAGCTCGCCGCCGTCGACTCCGGCCACCCCAGGCCCAGCCACGGCCACTGCCCGACGCGCCATCGAGCTGGCTCTCCAACGCGCCTAGCCGCGCGCCATTTGGAGCACCACAGAGGAAACCCGGGGCACAAGTACGCCGCGGATCTCGCCGGCGACTAACCGCCGGCGGGTTTGACTTGTTTGACCTGGGGTTTGACCTCCCCAGGGTCGCTGACTAGTGGGGCCAGGCCCTGCTAATTTTAGTTAAATATTAACTAAACCTAATTAGCCACTAACACTGACCAGTGGGCCCGACCCCCCCTAATCCTTTAATTAAGCACATAACCCCTGTTAACTAACTGAGACACTGACGTGTGGACCCCACACGTCAGGTTTGACCCCAGTCAGCCGCAGTTGACTTGCTGACATCATGCTTACTCAATGCTGACGCAATTATTTATTTTCTGGAATTATTTTAATTCAGGAAATTCCAGAAAATAATTTAAACTTCTAAAATTCATAGGAATTCAACCGTAACTCCAAATGAGATAAATTATATATGAAAAATTATCAGAAAAATTCAAGGAATCCATCTGTACCATTTTCATGCATGTTTGAACAATGTTTGTCCTCTGTTTTGGACAAATCATATAAATGGCATTTGAATAATCACATATGGAGTTTGAATTTGAATCTTGTATTCAAACCAACTTCATTTAATCTATTGCTAGTTGCATTAGCCCAATCAACAGCATATTGCCATGTCATGATCATGCATCATATTGTGCATTGCATTGATTGTGTTCCTTCTCTGTTTGCCGGTGTTGTTCCCCTGGGTAGATGTGGTACCGACGATGTGATCGTTGACACTGATGAAGACTCAATGTTATCTTCAGAAGTGCCAGGCAAGCAAAACCCCCTTGTTCATTCCGATACAACCCCACTCTCTCGCTCCTGCTCTCTTTTACTGCATTAGGACAACAACGACATATTTGTTACTTGCTACGGTAGCTGAACCCCTTATCCTCTGCATGACCTGTCATTGCCACAGTAAATAGATGAAACCCACTAGGATGAGTAGGAGTTGTTTGAGCCCTGATGTGCCTACTCATTCATGCTTGTTTGTCATGCCTGCTATTGCTTAGAGTTGTGTCAGGTCTGATTCATCAGGGATGAATCAGAGGTGTGTGAACATGTCCTTCTGTATGTGAGCTAAGTGTGTGAACACGATTTGGTAAAGGTAGCGGTGAGAGGCCATGTAGGAGTACATGGTGGGTTGTCTCATTGCAGCCGTCCTCAGGAACTGAGTTCTGTGTTTGTGATCCATGAACAGTTACTACCACACATTGGGCTCCGGGCGCTCCAAGCCCTCTCGGCTTATTAATCAACTTGATCTCTGTCCAGGAGTTGCAACTAGTTTCTGGTGTTTGTAGGTAGTGTTAGTAGTCTACCAGGTGGCACCCGGTACAGGTGGGCTTGGGACAGACTAGGCACCATGGCACGGTGTACCAAGCGTAGATCCACCCGTCGAGGTGGGCTTGGGAACCCTGCTCACATCGTTTGGGGCCGTGAGTGACACCCCGACCGGATCTCCTTGAGGACGGAACCCGAATAGGCGATAAACCTGGACGAGAGACTTGTGTGGTTAGTCAGGTCGTGGCCGACTCCCTCGCCCGGCTTCCGCTTGAAGGTTGCCGAGGTACATGACGTGTACAGGGCGATAAGTGGCGAGAGCGTGTGTGAAGAAGTACACCCCTGCAGGGTTATCATTATCTATTCGAATAGCCGGATTCCTCGGATATGGAAACTTGGACCCCTTGCATAGTTCATAGACAAGTGAAAGTGGATACCCTAAAATGCGCAAGATAAGCGTGAGTGCTATGGATGGCGCTCTCGTAGGGAGACGGGAGCGGATCCATAGTGGTGTATTGATATGGTGAATATGTGGACTCGTGTGCGCCACCTCAAAAGAGTTACTTGCAGTCGTAGTTTAGGATAGCCACTGAGTCAAAGCTGGCTTGCTGCAGTTAAACCCCACCATCCCCTTGTTGATAATGATGCATATGTAGTTAGTTCTGATGTAAGTCTTGCTGGGTACATTTGTACTCACGTTTGCCTATTTTATGTTTTTGCAGAGAGACTTCGGTCTCGCTAGTAGTTCCGCGTGGACTTCGACGTTTAGCTTGTTACCTCAGCTACGATCTTGTGCCCTCGGCAGGATCTGATAGACAGTCAGGCTTCCCAGCCTTTTTCTTTTGTAGATGTCTATACTCAGACATGATAAGCTTCCGCTTGTGCTTGACTTGTTTGCTCTGAATGTTGGGTCATGAGACCCCTGTTTGTAATATCTCGCTCCTCGGAGCCTATTGAATAAAATACTTGAGTTGTAGAGTCATGTTGTGATGCCATGTTGTATTTGCACATATCGAGCATATTGTGTGTATGTTATTGAAATGCTTGGTATGTGTGGGATCTGACTATCTAGTTGTTTATCCTTAGTAGCCTCTCTTACCGAGAAATGTCTCCTAGTGCTTCTACTGAGCCATGGTAGCTTGCTACTGCTCCGGAGCACTTAGGCTGGCCGGCATGTGTCCTTCTTTGTTCCTGTGTCTGTCCCTTCGGGGAAATGTCACGCGATGAATACCAGAGTCCTGTTAGCCCGCTACAGCCCGGTTCACCGGAGTCCTGCTAGCCCAGTGCTACAGCCTGGATTCACTCGCTGATGACCGACACGTTCGATGCTGGGCATGGATGCTTGTCCCTGTAAGTTTGTGCCACTTTGGGTTTACGACTAGCCATGTCAGCCCGGGCTCCTTATCATATGGATGCTAGCGACACTATCATATACGTGTGCCAAAAGGCGCATACGGTCCCGGGCAAAGGTAAGGCGACACCCGTGGGAATACTGTGCGTGAGGCCGCAAAGTGATATGAGGTGTTACATGCTAGATCGATGTGGCATTGAGTCGGGGTCCTGACATCGACTAAGGCCCACTAAGGCCCATATACCTCCCGGGGGGTTCCGGTAACCTCCCGGTACTCCGGTAAAATCCCGATTTCACCCGGAACACTTCCGATATCCAAACATAGGCCTCCAATATATCAATCTTTATGTCTCGACCATTTCGAGACTCCTCGTCATGTCCGTGATCACATCCGGGACTCCGAACAAACTTTGGTACATCAAAATGCATAAACTCATAATATAACTGTCATCGTAACCTTAAGCGTGCGGACCCTACGGGTTCGAGAACAATGTAGACATGACCGAGACACGTCTCCGGTCAATAACCAATAGCGGAACCTGGATGCTCATATTGGCTCCTACATATTCTATGAAGATCTTTTATCGGTCAGACCGCATAACAACATACGTTATTCCCTTTGTCATCGGTATGTTACTTGGCCGAGATTCGATCGTCGGTATCCCATACCTAGTTCAATCTCGTTACCGGCAAGTCTCTTTACTCGTTCCATAATACATCATCTCACAACTAACTCATTAGTTGCAATGCTTGCAAGGCTTATGTGATGTGTATTACCAAGAGGGCCCAGAGATACCTCTCCGACAATCGGAGTGACAAATCCTAATCTTGAAATACGCCAACCCAACATGTACCTTTGGAGACACCTGTAGAGCACCTTTATAATCACCCATTTACGTTGTGACGTTTGGTAGCACACAAAGTGTTCCTCCGGCAAACGGGAGTTGCATAATCTCATAGTCATAGGAGAAGAAAGCAATAGCAACATACTAAACGATCGGGTGCTAAGCTAATGGAATGGGTCATGTCAATCAGATCATTCACCTAATGATGTGATCCCGTTAACCAAACAACTCTTTGTTCATGGTTAGGAAACATAACCATCTTTGATTAACGAGCTAGTCAAGTAGAGGCATACTAGTGACACTCTGTTTGTCTATGTATTCACACATGTATTATGTTTCCGATTAATACAATTCTAGCATGAATAATAAACATTTATCATGTTATAAGGAAATAAATAATAACTTTATTATTGCCTCTAGGGCATATTTCCTTCAATGACTTGACACATAATAAGTATAGGTAGTAAACTTACCGGAAGTTAGCAAACACAACATTGGTCACTTGAACAATTCATCAAAGAATATCGAAGGAAGAGAGATTTCACATATAAATATACTATCTTGGACATCTTTTGTAATTGTGAGCACTCATTAAAATATGACATTACCCCTGAGATAAAAGGTTGGGAGGCCAAACTATAAGTCCCTTTCTCTGTGTACGATTAAAACTTTGAACCCATAAATATCACATGAGTGTTAACAATTGTGAAAGATTAAATGATAGTTGAGTATGTGAAGTTTGCTGAACCAAAGCTCTTACATGGACCCTTCCCGAAAATAAGATGAATTGCAATTGTTCGATGACTAAGAGCATGGTTTGTAAGTTTTCAAGAAAGTTTATGATCTATACTTTAACATGTGAATAGCTTGTTACTTGATCATGAGAAGTTTCATGAGTTGAGCTACTGTTATGATATATAATGATGCTAGAAAAAGTGATTGGAACTATCATTGATGAAACTTATGCACTTGATAGCATTCACACTTCATAAATTATTTCTTTTATCATTTACCTACTCAAGGACGAGTAGGAATTAAGCTTGGGGATGCTGATACGTCTCCAACTTATCTATAATTTATGAAGTATTCATGCTATTATATTATCCATCTTAGATGTTTTATATGCATTTATATGCTATTTTATATGATTTTTGGGACTAACCTATTAACCTAGAGCCTAGTGCCAGTTTCTATTTTCCCCTTATTTTTGAGTATTGCAGAAAAGGAATACCAAACGGAGTCCAATTGACGTGCCAATTTTTGATGATTTTTTATGGACCAAAAGAAGCCCCCGGAGTAAAAGAGTTGGGCCAGAAGAGTCCTGAGCCGTCCACGAGGATGGGGGCGTGCCCCACCCCCTGGGCGTGGGCCCCTATCTCATGGATGACTCGGAGACCCCCCTGACGTGAAACCAACGCCAAAAATTCCTATAAATACAGAAACCCCCAGAAAATAACCTAGATCGGAAGTTCCGCCGCCGCAGTCCTTTGTAGCCATGAGAAATCAATCTAGGCCCTCTCTGGCACCCTACCGGAGGGGGCCATTATCACCGAAGGCTATGGAGGAGGATCTCGGAGGGGCCATCATCACCATGAAGGCCAAGGACCAGAGGGAGAACCTCTCTCCATCCAGGGGGGCCATGGAGGAGGAATCACAAGGGGGAGAACCTCTTCTCCTCTCTCTTAGTAGCCCTGGAGTGCCATCGGGAGGGGAATCATCGCCGCGGTGATCGTCTTCATCAACATCACCATCCTCATCTCTTTTATGCGGTCCACTCTCCCGCACCCCACTGTAATCCCTACTTGAACATGGTGCTTTATGCCACATACTATGATCCAATGATGTGTTGCCATCCTATGATGTTTTGAGTAGATATCCTTTGTCTTTGGGTTGATTGATTATCTAGATTGGTATGAGTTGTATGTTTTATTTTGGTGTTGTCCTATTGTGCCCTCTGTGTCGTGCAAGCGTGAGGGATTCCCGCTGTAGGGTATTGCAATATGTTCATGATTCGCTTATAGTGGGTTGCTTGAGTGACAGAAGCATAAAACCGAGTAAGGGGGTTGTTGCGTATGGGATAAAGGGGACTTGATGCTTTAATGTTATGGTTGGGTTTTACCTTAATGATCTTTAGTAGTTGCGGATGCTTGCTAGAGTTCCAATCATAAGTGCATATGATCCAAGAAGAGAAAGTATGTTAGCTTATGCCTCTCCCTCATATGAAATTGCAATGACGACTATCGATCTTGTTAACAATTGCCTAGGACAATTCCGCACACCGATCCATCATTATTCCACACTCGCTATTTACAATATTTAGTAATATATTCTAACTTTATGATAACAACACCTACTTTTATGTTTTAGCTCTCTGATATCATGCAAAGTTATCATCTTCATACCCACAATGTAGTTTTATTTCTCGTTTCTAGTTGGAAGCAAACGTTTGGTGTACGTAGAGTCGTATCGGTAGCAGATAGGGCTTGAGAGAATATTGATCTTACCTTTAGCTCCTTGTGGGTTCGACACTCCATACTTATCACTTCCACCATTGGGAATTTCTACGATGATTCCCTGCACTTGGGGATTATCACATAGGCTCACCATCATAGAAGGATGAACAAGTCTCTGGGATCCTCAAATCTGCACCAAACTCATCCTCTTAAATCTGTATTCGTACTCATAGTTTCGGTTTTGCAGGTCGTAGATCTGGGCTTGGAGATGCTCGATTTTCTTGTGAAGCTTGAAGATGGCCTCCCCAATGTTCTTAGCATCCAGCATGTGATTATTGGTAAATTCCGCGATCATCAAGTGATTGGCATTGAGTCCATGTTCCACCATCCCTTAACACTTGAAAACTTGCCGCTCCATCACTTCGAGTCTTGTCTCCATGCTTCTGGTCTTCTTTGGCCCTTTAACATCGCGGATCTGCAGCACCCCCTCATGCATCTCAATGGTTTGAGGGTGTTGCAACACCTCCACAACGTAGGGGTTGATGACCTTCTCGAAAAACTTGTCCTTGGGGCGCTTGGGGATGTCATGGTGATCTAAATCTGTCAAAAAACAGCTCGAAAGAAGAACAGAGGAATTTTTCGTGGTAAGGTGGTCAAAACCTTCGGGAGATTATATAATGATTTTTTACCGACCAAAAGAAGTATTGTGCAAGAAAACCGAGTCCGGAGGGTACACGAGGTGGCGGCAAGGTACAGGGGCACGCCCAGGGGGGTAGGGCGCGCCCTCCTGCCTTGCCGCTTCCTCATGCACCCTTCAGACTACTTTTAATTTTCCTAATTTTTTAAATATTCCAAAACGGAGAAAAAATGCCATTGGCAACGTTTTGGAGTCGGTTTACTTACTGTACCACATACCTATTCCTTTTTGGAGTCTGAAACATTTTGTAAAGTATCTCATATGTACTCCTTCAGTGTTATGGTATTAATTATATTGGTCTCAACATTTACGGGAGTACCTGAGATATAATGTTTGATTCTTTGACCATTTACCACCTTCAGATTTGTGCCTTCGACGTTGTTGATCTTGGTGGCTCCGTAACGATAGACATCCTTGACAATGTAAGGACCTTCCCATTTAGAGAGAAGCTTTCCTACAAAAAATCTTAAACACAAGTTGTATAGCAATACATGATCACCTACATTAAACTCACATTGTGTATCATTTTGTCATGCCATCTTTTAAATTTTTCTTTAAACAACTTGGCATTCTCATAGGCCTGGGTTCTCCATTCATCAAGCGAGCTAATGTCAAATAACCTCTTTTCACCGGCAAGTTTGAAATCATAGTTGAGCTCTTTGATTGCCCAATAAGCTTTATGTTCTCATTCAAGAGGTAAGTGACATGCTTTTCCATAAACCATTTTATATGGAGACATACCCATAGGGTTCTTATAAGCAGTTCTATAAGCCCATAATGCATCATCAAGTTTCTTAGACCTATTCTTTCTAGATCTATTAATAGTCTTTTGCAAGATCAATTTAATTTCTCTATTGCTCAATTCTACTTGACCACTAGACTGAGGGTGATATGGAGATGCAATTCTATGATTAACATCATACTTAGTAAGCAATTTACGGAAAGCACCATGAATAAATGTGAACCACCATCAGTCATTAGGTACCTTGGAACTCCAAACCTCAGGAAAATAACTTCTTTAAGCATGTTAATAGAAGTGTTATGATCAGCACTACTAGTTGGAATAGCTTCTACCCACTTAGTAACTTAATCAACAACAACTAAAATATGTGTATATCCATTAGAGGAAGGAAAGGGTCCCATATAATCAAAGCCCCAAACATCAAATTGTTTAATAACGAGTGAATAATTCATAGGCATTTCCTGACGTTTACTAATATTGCCAATTCTCTGGCATTCATCACAAGACAAGACAAACTTACGATCATCCTTGAAGACAGTAGGCCAATAAAAACCAGATTGTAATACCTTGTGCGCAGTTCTATCTCCAGCATGGTGTCCTCCGTAGGCCTCAAAGTGACACTTGCGTAGGATCTATTCATGTTCATGCTCAAGTACACAACATCTAATAACACCATCTATGCCTTCTTTATAAAGGTGTGGGTCATCCCAAAAGTAATGTCTTAAACCATAGAAAACCTTTTCTTTTGCTCGTATGTGAAACTAGGTGGTATAAATTTAGGAACAATGTAATTAGCATAATTAGCATACCATGGACTGCTAATTGTTCATCTGGAAAGCTATCATCAATAGGTAGTGGGTCATCAAGAACATTTTCTAACCTAGACAAGTTGTCTGCTACGGTGTTCTCAGCACCCTTTCTATCAATAATATGCAAATCAAATTCTTGTAGCAAGAGTACCCATCTAATAAGTCTAGGTTTAGCATCTTTCTTTTCCATAAGATATTTGATAGCAGCATGATTGGTTGAACAGTTACTTTAGAATCGAAAATATAAGATCTTAACTTATCACAAGCCAAAAGAACCGCTAAAAATTCTTTTTCAGTAGTAGCATAATTTCTTTGGGCACTGTCTAGAGTTTTACTAGCATAATGAATAACATTCAACTTCTTATCAACTCTTTGCCCTAGAACAACACCAATAGCATAATCACTAGCATCACACATAATTTCAAAGGGTAAATTCCAGTCAGGTGGTTGAACAATAGGTGCAGATCAAGGCTTTCTTGAGTATTTAAAATGCTTCAACACAATCATCATCAAAAACAAAAGGAACATCTTTTTGCACGAGATTAGTGAGAGGCCTAGAAATTTTAGAGAAGTCTTTAATAAACCTCCTATAGAAACTAGCATGACCAAGGAAACTTCTTATACCTTTGATATCTGTAGGACACCGTATCTTTTCAATAGCATCTACTTTAGCTTTATCAACTTCAATACCTCTTTTAGAAATTTTATGTCCCAAGATAATACCTTCATTAACCATAAAGTGGCACTTCTCCCAATTCAAGACAAGATTAGTTTCCTCACATCTCTGCAAAACTTGATCAAGGTTGCTTAAGCAATCATCAAAAGAAGTTCCATAAACGGAAAAATCATCCATGAAAACCTCAACGATCTTTTCACAAAAGTCAGAGAATATAGCAGTCATACATCTTTGAAAGGTAGTAGGTGCATTGCATAAACCAAAATGCATATGTCTATAAGCAAAGGTACAGAAAGGGCAAGTAAAAGTGGTCTTTTCTTGGTCCCCTTTGACACAGGTATTTGAGAAAAACCAGAATAACCATCTAGAAAGAAAAAATGTGTATGTTTGGACAGTCTTTCTAGCATTTGATCAATGAATGGTAGAGGGTAATGATATTTTCTAGTATCTTTATTTAATTTGCAAAAATCAATTACCATTCTATAACCTGTAACAATTCTTTGTGGAATCAATTCATCCTTATCATTAGGAACAACAGTAATACCTCCCTTCTTCAGGACACAATGAACGGGACTTACCCACCTACTATTAGCAATAGGATAAATTATACTTGCCTCCAGAAGCTCTAGTATTTCATTTCTTACCACTTCTTTAATTTTTGGATTCAACCATTGTTGGCGATTAACAACTGGTTTAGCTTCAGGCTCCATATTAAGTTTGCACTGACATAGAGTGGGACTAATGCCCTTAAGATCATCAAGAGTATATCCAATAGCAGCACGGTGCTTTTTCAGAGTTCTCAATAATCTCCTTTCTTCATGCTCTAAAAGGTTAGCACTAACAATAAAATGATATATCTTCTTTTCATCAAGATAAGCATATTTCAAAGTATCAGGTAATTGCTAAAGCTCAAACACATGATCTCCCTTGGGTAGAGGAGGATCTCCAAGGATTTCAACAGGCAAATTGTGTTTCAAAACAGGCATTTGATTAAAGAATATTTCATCTAATTCCTTTCTTTCATTCATAAACATATCATTTTCATGGTCTAGAAAATATTGTTCTAAAGGATCAGTAGGAGGTACATCAATGGAAGCAAGACCCATAATTTCATCCTCATCACACAATTCTTTATCATGGGGTTGTCTACGAAATTTAGAGAAATTAAAATCGTGAGACACATCCCCAAAACCGACAGTAACTGATACGTCTCCAACGTATCTACTTTTCGTAATGCTTTTCCTCTTGTTTTGGACTCTAATTTGCATGTTTTGAATGAAACTAACCCCAGACTGATGTTGTTTTCAGCAGAACTACCATGGTGTTGTTTTTGTGCAGAAATAGAAGTTCTTGGAATGGAACGAAACTTTGCGAGGAGTTTTTATACAATAAACGAGAATTTCTGGAGCCAAGAGCCACCTGAGGGGGGCACCTGGGTGGGCACAACCCACCAGGGCATGCCTGCCCCCCCCAAGCGTGCCCAGGTGGGTTGTCCCCACCTGGTGGCCCCGTAGACCCTGAAACCGATGCTATAAAATCCTATTTTTCTAGAAATAAATCAGGGAGAAAGAATTATTGCGACCACAAGATGGAGCCACCGTCACCTCCTGTTCTTCATCGGGAGGCCAGATCTGGAGTCCGTTTGGGGCTCCGGAGAGGGGGATCTTCGTTCTTCGTCATTGCCAACCCTTCTCCATCGCCAATTCCATGATGCTCCACACCGGGAGTGAGTAATTCCTTCGTAGGCTCACTGGTCGGTGAGGAGTTGGATGAGATTCATCATGTAATCTAGTTAGTTTTGTTAGGGATTGATCCCTAGTATCCACTATGTTCTGAGATTGATGTTGCTATTACTTTGCCATGCTTAATGCTTGTCACTTTGGGCCCGGGTGCCATGACTTCAGATCTGAACTATTTATGTTATCACCATTATATTCATGTTCTAGATCCGATCTTGCAAGTTATAGTCACCTACTATGTGTTATGATCCGGCAACCCCGCAGTGACAATAGTCGGGAGTCGGGACAACTTCCAGTGATGACCGTGGTTTGAGGAGTTCATGTATTCACCATGTGTTAATGCTTTTTCCGGTTCTCTATTAAAAGGAGGCCTTAATATCCCTTAGTTTCCAATTGGACCCCGCTACCACGGGAGGGTAGGACAAAAGATGTCAGGCAAGTTCTTTCCATAAGCACGTATGACTATTTACGAAATACATGCCTACATTATATTTATGAACTGGAGCTAGTGCTATATCACCCTAGGTTATGACTGTCACATGATGAATATCATCCAACAAATTACCGATCCAATGCCTACGAATTTATCTTATATTGTTCTTGCTAATTAAGTTACTAGTGCTATTGTTATTGTTGCGCTTGCTACAAAAATACTGCTATCAATGTTACCGTTACTATCGCTGCTGTCACTACTATCAAAACTATCAAACTACTTTGCTACTGATCACTTTGCTGCAGATAGTTAATCTCCAGGTGTGGTTGAATTTACAACTCAGCTACTAATACTTGCAAATATTCTTTGGCTCCCCTTGTGTCGAATCTATAAATTTGGGTTGAATACTCTACCCTCGAAAACTGTTGTGATCCCCTATACTTGTGGGTTATCAAGACCTTTTTCTGGCGCTGTTGCCGGGGAACATAGCTATATTTGTTGAGTCACTTGGGATTATAATCAATTTATCACTATGAAGAATCTGAAGGATGCTAAGACCAAGATTTATCCCTCTAAGACAAGGGGAGGTAAGGAACTGCCATCTAGTTCTGCTTTAGATTCACCTTTTGTTATAAGTAAACTTGCAACACCACCACATGCTATTAATCATGATATGTCGCAAGTTATTGATGATTCTACTTCTGCTATGAATGATACTTGTGATGATGCTAGTACCTTGCTTGATGATAATGATGTGTCACTTGCTGATTTTCTTGATGAACAAATTGCTAGAGTAAGACAACATGATGTTGTTGAATCTGATGATGAGCTTGAAACTGAAAATCTTGAAACACCTACTAGAACTAGCCCTCCTAGATATGAATTGCCCAAGGTACCGGAAGGCTATGTTATGAATGAAGAGACAGCGAGAGACATTCTTGCTTGTAAGGATAGACATGATTTAGAGAAATTATTATGGAAGTATAAAGAAAAACCTCTGAATGCTAGAATGCAATATGATCCTAAGTTTGCTACTTCACCTATTTTTATTGATGATAAGGATTATGAATTCTCTGTCGACCCAGAGTTAATTACTTTGGTTGAAACCGATCCTTTCCATGGTTATGAAACTGAAACTGTTGTGACACATCTTACTAAGTTGAATGACATAGGCACCCTTTTTACTCATGATGAGAAAACTAGCTATTACTATATTCTCAAATTATTTCCATTCTCATTAAAGGGTGATGCTAAAGCTTGGTACAATAATCTTGCTCCTGGTTGTGTGCGTAGTCCCCAGGATATGATTTATTACTTCTCTGAAAAATATTTCCCTGCTCATAAGAAACAAGATGCCTTGCAGAAAATATTTAAATTTGTGCAAATTAAAGAAGAGAGTCTCCCACAAGCTTGGGGGAGGCTTTGCCAATTACTTAATGCTTTGCCTGATCATCCTCTTAAGGAAAATGAAATACTTGATATCTTCTATAATGGACTAACCGATGCTTCTAGGGATTTCCTAGATAGTTGTGCTGGTTGTGTTTTCAGGGAACAGACTATTGGGCAAGCTGAGGAATTATTGAATAACATATTGAAAAATTATGATGATTGGACTCTTCTGAATCACCGCCTAAACCCACTCCGAAGAAGAGGGGTATATTATATCTCAATCCTAAAGATATGCAAGAGGCAAAGAAATCTATGAAGGAAAAAGGTATTAAAGCCGAGGATGTTAAAAATTTACCTCCTATTGAAGAAATACATGGGCTTAATACACCACCACTGCCTAAGGTGGTAGAGGTAAATTCTCTAATGATGTTCAATGATAACGACAATACTCACAATATGCACCCTAGCCAATGCCTTAATGAGTTTGAAAACTACATTAGAAAACAAGATCACTTCAATGCAAATGTTATGAAACAATTGAAATATAATTCTGATATGATTGCTTGCTTGAGTGACTTGTTATTTAGAATCTCAAATGATGTTAGAGGTGTTGGAAAACATGCTTCTATGGTTTAGACCCAGTTAGAACAAGTTGTTAAATCTCAAAGAGAGTTGCTAGATGAAATGAACAATAATATACATGACTTTGCTATTAGAGTAGCAACTACACGAGGTAAAATGACTTAGGAACCACTTTATCCTGAAGGACACCCGAAAAGAATTGAAGAAGACTCTGAAAGAGCTAACACTAATGCACCTAGTCCTTCTAAAAAGAAAAAGAAGAAGAAAAATGATAGGACTTTGCATACCTCTAGTGAACCTGAAGTAGAAAAACCTCCTGATAATGAAGTCTCTCTGATGCTGAAACTCAACCTAGTAGTGAACACTCACCTTATGATAATGAAAAAGATAATGACGAGGTTTAGGAAGATAGTCAACCAAATAATGAAGAACCAGACAATGATGTTGAGATAGAACCTCTAGTTGATCTTGATAACCCACAACCTAAAAATAAAAGATATGATAAAAGAGACTTTGTTGCTAGAAAACATGGTAAGGAAAGAGAACCGTGTGTTCAAAAACCTATGCCCTTTCCACCTAAGTGAACTAAAAAAATATGATGAAGAATTTGAACGCTTTGCTGAAATGTTGAGGCTAGTCTTTTTGCGTACTCGCTTGACTGATATTCTTAAAATGCGTCCTTATGCAAAGTATATGGAAGACATCATCACCAATAATAGAAAAATACCGGAAGCTGAAATATCCACTATGCTTGCTAATTATACTTTTAAGGATGGAATACCTAAAAATCTTGGAGATCCGAGAATACCAACTATACCTTGCTCCATTAAAAGTAATTATGTGAAAACTGCTTTATGTGATTTGGGAGCTGGTGTTAGTGTTATGCCTTTCTCTTTATATAAAATACTTGATTTGAATAAGCTCAGACCTACTGAAATATCTTTGCAAATGGCTAACCAATCAACTGCCATCCCTATCGGTATTTGTGAGGATGTGCCCGTTGTTGTTGCTAATGTTGCTATTTTGACTGACTTTGTTATACTTGAGATGCCCGAGGACGACAACATGTCGATTGTCCTTGGTATAGCCTTCTTGAACACTGCAGGGGCTGTTATTGATTGCAATAAAAGCAAGGTCACTTTTCATATCAATGGTAATGAGCATACGGTGCACTTTTCGAAGAAACAATTCCAAGTGAATGGTATTAATGTTATTAAAAAATCTCCGACAATCACTATTGGAAGTTTTCAACTACCTCTACCTACTTCCAAAAAGAAATATGAAATGCTTATTGTTGGGGACATTCATATCCCCATTGAGGTAACTTAGTGATTTACGAAAGTTCATCGGTTTCATGCTAATCGAAAGTGGTTATTAATAAGACATGATCAACCTTATCAATGGATCATTTTTAAGAGGTGTGAAGTTGATGAATTTAGTAAGCACTACCTTCTGTCCCTACCTTTTGTTTTCTGTTTTTATTAGTTGAATAAAATAAAATGCCATGTTTTGTCTGTTTTCTGAGTTTCCCGTGCAATAGAAAATGACCCAAAAATAAAAGTTCTCAGAATGCCTTGAAAATTTAATACAATTTTTTTCTGAATATTTAAAAATTTCTGGTGAAAATAATATCAGAGGGAGGTGCACCAGGTAGGCACAACCCACCTGGGCGTGCCAGGACCCCCAGGCGCGCCCTGGTGGGTTGTGGTCTCCACGTGGGCCCCCTTACTTATCTCTTTACACCACACCATCACCTACCTCCAGAAAAAAAATTCTTCATAGCTCTCTCTCCCGTGTTCTTGCTCTTAAACCCGTGGATTTCGATCTCTTTGCTCGAAGCTTCGTTTCCGAAACTGTTTCAGGGGATTGCTGCTTGGTATGTGACTCCTTCGGTTGTTCAATTAGTTTTTATTTTAGTGGTTTATATTTTGAATAATTAGCTACCCTTGGTGCTGCTGTAGATGAGCTTGCATGTTGAATTCTTAGATTTCTAAGTAATTTGAATTCTTGCTATGGCCTCTACGTATCCCTATGAGTAGTTGCTATCAATCTTGTAAAGTTTTGTTGAGAAAATTTTGTGGACTAAAAATTTCAGAATTTTGTTCATAGGAAAAACATGAATATCTTTAAGAAGTTTGGTTCCAAGAGGAACTCCAAGGGAGTTATTGGGGAGTCATCTCACAGTGATCTCCATAACCGGAGGTTGGTGGAAGTACGGCCGTGCGAATGGCCGCATATCCCGTTCATGGAAGAGGCTGGAATCCTGCAAGAGTTTACACAATATGCTACTAATGCCGGCCTCACCGACTTCATCGCAGCTGAATGTGAACAATATCATCTCCTCACAAACACCTTTTTTCAGAGTTTTAGTTTCCTTCCTTGGAATAATCCTCATGAGGTGCAATTCAATTTATATGATGAACCCCATCATATACCTCTTACTGAATTTTTTGAAATATGCTTGCTTCCTGCTGATGGTGGTTTGGTAGAGCCTAGGCCGGCAGAGTTTGAGGCCTTTTATCATACCTTGACAGTGGGAGATGAGAGAGGGGTGTCGGCTAGCACTCCCGCTGGCTTGCATTTTCCTGTTGTTCATTATTTTGCTCTTTTCATTGCAAAATGCTTGCATGCTAGAGAGAAGGTGGGTGTACTCAGTTCACCAGACCTTGTTGTTTTACGTCGTGCACTAGAGGGTGACAACACTTATAGCTTGGGAGCTATTGTGGCATGTCGCCTCCACATTAATAAGTTCAAGGGTAAAATACATGGTGGTATCTTTGCTACTCGTTTGGCGGCTCGCTTTAATGTTGAGATACGCCTTCATGATTATTCTCTGCCCAAGGTCCACTTAGACCTCGCGCCCATGGATCACTACCAGTTTACTGCTATCGGTTATCCTAGCATCCCTATTCCATATAACCTGGTTTTTAGTGTGAGAACGCATGATATTATTCCATTGCCTGCTCCTGCTTTGTTTGATACTATTGCCAGGGGCGGATATAGGATTATGCCTGCGGATGTCATCGCCTACCGGAAGGACCAAGCTGCAGCAGAGGAGGAGCCTCAATAGTGGGACCCGTAGATGCCCGCTCCTCAACACCCCGACTACTATACAGGCTTCTGATCGACTACCAAGTTAGGCTAAGAGCCTAAGCTTCGGGGAGTACATATTCCCACTGGCATTACTTTCATGTTCACACATTTCATTCTAGTTGTCGATGTCTCCACTTTTTCATTGTATCATCCATGTTAGATTTATTTTCTCGCTTTCTTCTCGTGTGTTTGAAAAACTTTAGAAAAACCAAAAAAATTAGTTGTAGTTAGTTTACTTTCTATGCTTGCTTAGTTGTAGTACTAAAAAGAAAAAACGAAAAAGATTTCCTTCTTCTTCTTTTGCTTGTTGGGATCTTTCCCGTGTAAATAGTTTTTCTTGTTTTTGTTTTTCCCTTTTATTTGCTTGTAAAAGAAAACCAAAAACTCCAAAAAAATATTTCATTGTGTTTCTCTGAGTTTCTTTTCCTTTTTATTTGAGTCATACCAAGGAGAAGACCACGATGAAAATGTTGAGTGGTTCTCATTTGCATAATTGTTGATCTAACAAAGAGCCCATTTTACCTCGTCTTCTCCGGTTGAATAAAATGTTTGTAGATTCCAGCTTAGTCCATGGCACTCTTGCACTATTATTATTTTCACATTGTTGGTCATGCAAGTGAAAGGCAATAATGACGATATTTGATGAACAAGCCGTGGCAGAGAGAAACTGGTATGAACTCGACTTGTTTTTGTAAATATGTTTAACCTAGTATCCATGCTTCAGTCCATTATGATTAAACATGTTTGCAATGACAATTAGAGATTATAGTTTCTCATGCCAAGCATAAGTAGCTGGGAGTGGATAATGATTTATCTTGGATATCAACATTGTGTTAAAATGATTGTGATGTAGTATGATGATATGATATCCTCCTCTAAACGTTCGAGTGGCTTGACTTGGCACATGTTCATGCATGTAGTTGAATCAAAACCAACATGGCCTCTATGATATTTATGTTCATGGCGTTCATATCCTACTCATGCTAGTGTCCAATGTTACTTATGCACAATGCATGTTCATGACCATTGTTGCTCTCTAGTTGGCCGCTTCTCAACCTAATTGCTAGCCTTCGCCTGTACTAAGTGGGAATTCTGCTTGTACATCAAAAACCTTGAAACCAAGTTATTCCAGATGAGTCCACCATACCTACCTATATGCGGTATTACCCTACCGTCCTAAGTAAATTTGCATGTGCCACCTCTAAAATTTCAAATAAATATCCTTTTTGTGTGCCTGGATCATTCTCGGAATGCCCGGAGGTGGTCGATATCTTCCATGCTAAGCGGGTTATTCTCAGGTCGAGTGTTTATTCACTCACCATCGCACGAGAAAAGGGCGGTAATATGGATACCCAGTCCCAAACTGCAAACAGAAAAAGCTTACAAATAATCAAACAAAAACTCCCAATGGAGTCAAAACCTTTACTTTTATTGCTTGGGAACCGCCACTAGCATGCTTAGCATGGAAGATATTGATAACTGATGGTCGTGAAGTAAACAAGAAGGGTGCATGTCTCAAAATATCATTTACCTCTGTTTTAAAAACTTGAGCTCTGGCACCTCTACAAATCACTGCTTCCCTTTGCGAAGGGACTATCTATTTACTTTTATGTTGTGTCATCACCTTCTAAAATAAGCGCTAGAACCTAAGAGCACTGTTGTCATGCTTATGCATTGTGTATAGCTAATGTTGGGTGCATCATGACTGGATCTTTTCTACCATGAATTACAATGTTTAGTCGCTGCTTTGAACTTTGGAGGTGCTCTGCATTTATGTTTTGCGGTCTCAGAAAGGCTAGCGATATACCACTATTGTCATATTATATCATGGTTGTTTTGACAACGTGTTGCCGTTTGAGATATCTTATTATTGCTCGCTAGCTGATTATGTTATTGATATGAGTTAATATAATCTTTAAGAGTTATTGTCGGCATGGTTAGTTATAATAGTGGCTCAAAACCTGGGTGTTGTTTAAGTTTATTTATGCAAACAAGAGCAAAAGAGTTTGTAAAAGTTTTTCTTTTTCATTTTCAGTTTATCAACTGAATTGCTTGAGGACAAGCAAAGGTCTAATCTTGGGGGAGTTGATACGTCTCCAACGTCTCTCTTTTCCTAATGCCTTTCCTCTTGTTTTGGACTCTAATATGCATGATTTGAATGAAACTAACCCCGGACTGACACTGTTTTCAGGAGAACTATCATGGTGTTATTTTTGTGCAGAAATAGAAGTTCTCAAAATGGAACGAAACTTTGCGAGGATTTTTTATACAATAAAAGAGAATTTTTGGAGCCAAGAGCCACCTGAGGGGGCACCTGGGTGGGCACAACCCACCAGGGCGCGCCCAGGTGGGTTGACCCCACCTGGTGGCCCCACAGACCCTGAAACCGATGCTATAAAATCCTATTTTTCCAGAAAAAAATCAGGGAGAAAGAATTATCGTGATCCACAAGACGGAGCCGCCGTCACCTCCTGTTCTTCAACGGGAGGCCAGATCTGGAGCCCGTTTGGGGCTCCGGAGAGGGGGATCTTCGTTCTTCATCATCACCAACCCTTCTGCATCGCCAATTCCATGATGTTCCCCACCGGGAGTGAGTAATTCCTTCGTAGGCTCGCTGGCCGGTGAGGAGCTGGATGATATTCATCATGTAATCTAGTTAGTTTTGTTAGGGCTTGATCCCTAGTATCCACTATGTTCTGAGATTGATGTTGCTATGACTTTGCCATGCTTAATGCTTGTCACTTTGGGCCCGGGTGACATGATTTCAGATCTGAACCGTTTATGTTATCACCATTATATTCATGTTCTAGATACGATCTTGCAAGTTATAGTCACCTACTACGTGTTATGATCTGGCAACCCCGGAGTCATAATAGTCGGGACCACTCCCGGTGATGACCGTAGTTTGAGGAGTTCATGTATTCACCATGTGTTATTGCTTTGTTCCTGTTCTCTATTAAAAGGAGGCCTTAATATCCCTTAGTTTCCAATTGGACCCCGCTGCCACGGTGAAGGAAATATCACTGGTGCGTGTCGGTCCTAAACAAACGGTTTTAACCCCTTTCCGCGATGGCATTCAGAACCGTCGCCAAGTGAGTGTGGGCTATAGGGGGGGTCCTTCCCACACGACCCAGAAACCGTTGGGGATATGCCCTCCTGGCACACACGCTCGGCAAAATGAGACCGTGTGCGAATGGCGAGCACTCAAATACAGAAATACATACAATAGTGCTCAAAAAATACAATTATAGAGGCGAAATCATTTCCGGTCGTAAGTACATCCCACACAGTCAGTCACCACTAAACGTTTCCGTTCGTATATACATCCCACACAGTCACTACAAGGAAAACGTTTGCACAAGGTGGCGTAACGCAAACAGTTTTGAAGAGAATGTCGTGTGTGATTGTTCATTGATCCAACACGGTTTATTCCTAGAAACTGTGTGTGTTGCTTGAGGTCATCGCCCACGGTGGTTTCTCATTAATCGTTTGCAATAGGAAAACCCAATTAGCAAGCTAATTGGCCAATTAGCGGGCTAATTGCCCCATTATTAATAATCCATTTACCAATTTAATTGACATTCATATTAAGCACATAACATATTCCATTTCCATATTAAGGAAGCAGGATTTCATAATTGAAATACATCAGAGTACAACATGATATAGCTTCAGCACTCAGCTATCCCATTACACAACTGCACCAGCAGCAAGTTTCACATGCAACATCTAGAACCTTTCGAAATTAGCATCATAGACGGTACATAGAGAGATGCATCTCATCTGGAAAACTGCTGAAGCGGAAGGCGAATATTGAGCCTTCATTCATGTTGAAGGTCTTTGCAACTTGTAACATCCCAAATTTTCAATTTGGAATGTTATACATTAGATCATCATTGCATATCATATTTTATTGCATTTTGGTTGATCCGAGAAATTCTACACAACTCAAGGACCCACGGAGAGAGTTGGGGATTTCATTATTTTCATATCCGAGTTTTCTCGAATTTTGAAAAGAGGATCGTTTGATTTTAATTATTTTCTCTTCGCATATTTCTTTTATAAAAATAAAAGAGAGAGGATAAAATGACTTCCTCAAAATAAAGAAATATCGGAAATTTAATATTAAAATCAAATAAGATTTTTATTCGAAGTTTTCTCGCTATTTTATTTGGATTAGGAAAAATATGCATTTTCCAAAATTGCATTTTAGGCCCAAATAAATGTTCACCTTGTCCGGCCTATTTTTAGAGGACGGGGAAAATTTATTTCGGGATTTTTGGAGTCCGTTTATTACTTCTTTTCTTTCTTTTTCTGCACGTCGGAATTATTTTAAAAAAAGGAAACCGCCTAACGGGTCGTGTCCGACCGGGACTCCGCCTGGCCGGCCTTATAAGACGGGGCCCGGACCCCGAGCCCACCAGCCGCGCCACCCGCCCTAACCCTACCGCCGCCGAGCCTCGCCACCACCCGCCGCCCGACACCGCCCGCCGCCCCGCGCCGCGCCGCCCCGCCGCCCGCGCCGGAGCCACCACCTACTGCCGCCCGATCCCGCCGGAGCCGCCCACCGCCGCCGCCGTCTCGCCAGACTTCGCCGGAGGTAGCCGCCGCCTCGGTTTTCTCGAGAAAACCGATCGGTTTTTTCGAAAACCCTATATTCTGTTTTTTTATTTTTAGATTGTTTTTTCGGTTTAGTTATTTAGCGGATGTTTGTCCAGATGTTCGTTTTAACGGACAGTTTTCACCGTTTAGCCGCAGATAGTGAACGTTCGTTCGTTAGCCTTTTCATAAGTTTTTCTTTTTCTGGGATTTTCCGTGATTATTTTCGATCGCGATTTCTGATCCGATTTTCGTTTTAGTATAACTTTTCGCTCGTTTATCGGAATTAGGCGATTCAAGTGCCTAGAGTTTCATCTCGAAGCCCTTTTATGTTTAATCAACTTAAACAAGATTTTGCTACTGTAAAATTTGACTTTAGTCCAGATTAGTAAACGAAGCTTGTTTCTTTCGCCGTTTGAGTTTTGTTGCTTCGTTTGATTTGATTCTTTTTGCAAACCGGACTTCTTAAGTTGAACTTTTTGGTTAGATCTATTATTTGAGTTTTACCCGTGCTCTTGCTTGATTGCTTATTGTATGCTTTTTTGTTTGCGATAGAGTACCCGGAGTGTGAAGCGTGCTACTACGAGTCTCTAGGTTTCACGGATCATCGGCAAGGCAAGTAACACTTTGATCATATCCCTTTCATACCCAGTTTTTATGCATTAGTTACCCTCAAACATTGCATGGTTAGGAACTGATAACATGTGGGTATCGGGAAGTAGTTGATGAGGTAGGAACCTATTGCCCTGCATTCAAACCTTGGGAGTTACTATTACGTTATGCTTATATTGTCATGCTATGCTCGTTGACGTGGATTGGGTTTGAGTGTATCCATGACAGATGTGAGATTGTTAATTAATGGTTCAACTTAAGGTGGCAAATTAAATACACATCTGGGTGGATTGAGGCACCTAGGGAACCCAGTGATTGCCTGTTTTTTTGGAAATCCCGGGGTACCGTGTGATTCTCCTATGGACTGTCACCCAGGCTCAAAGGGACCATAAGATTATTCATGCTAGAAACTTCCGTGTGCAGCCACATGCCAATACGGGCTCTGGCATAGTTGATTAAGTTGTGGGAAACCTTTCCATGATGGACTAGCAGATGTAGGGGATTGTAGGTGTACAGGTCTATCTATCGGTTAAGGGGACCTCTTCGGAAAGAATGTGTCTCGGTCATCCATTTCTCAAACATCATGTAGTGCGAGAAATCCAATGGAGGAGATCGAGTCTTGTAGGGAAAAGTGCACAAACCTCTGCAGAGTGTACAAACTAATCATGGTTAGCCGTGTCCCCGGTTAAGGACATCTTGAGTATCTGGTTCTTGGATTATCATGTGGATCTCATCACTCTTAATATAAATTGGATTGGGTTATTAATTACTCCTAATTGGGATTGAGAGGGGGTTTACCTTCTCAATGTTTTCAACCAACTTTGTAGTTAAATAAAATATATTCCTTTGTAGTAGGAAAAAAATGGCTTTTCGCAAAACATTAACCCTACAGCCTCCACCAGCCATATATGCATGTAGTGATAGCATTATTCTGTTCATTACTCTCTTGTGTTACACTGCCAGCATATTCCATGTGCTGGCCCATTTCGGGCTGCAACGTATCATGTTGCAGACTTTTCAGATGACGAGTAAGGAGCCTTAGGTCATGGTCTTTCACTCAGTGATGCCGTTGGAGTTGATGGACTCACTTTATCTTCCAAGCCTTCCGTTGTTATCGTATTAGATGACCTTAAGCCATATTTATTGTAATAAGTTCTCTTTTGAGACATTCGATGTAATAAGTGTGTGATTGCTATTCTGTTATAAATCCTCAAGTACTATGCGTGTCAGCATTATCGATCCAGGGATGACACTAATGCACAGAGATCAGACTGTTTGAGGTCTGGTCCCTACACAACTTTAGGCCAGTGCCTGTGGATGATTGACCATCCATCCTTCGACCTCTTCAGGAACACTTCAATATTGAACCGTGGGTGTTGTATGAAAACTTTCCTCGTCTCCTGTCCATAGACGTGGTTTCAAAGATAATCATTAGTGAAGCCTGAAAACAAGGATGTGCATAAATATCTTCTCTATATTGGAAATGGGGAAAATGAATACAAAAAGGCAAGGTATAATAGTTAGTACCATCTTGTAAACCTCAGTGCTTCCCATTGTTTCCCTGCAACACATATAAGGTAGTTAGTCATCAAGTTAAGTAAGGGTTTGCATGATATTAGTAAAATATGTTGATGATAAATAAGCACATTGCAGATTCATCAGATTAATTCAAGCCACATGGAAAACCCATTTATCCAAACCAAGCATGATTAAGAACTAGGAAATATAGCACTTGTATATGTTTCTCATGTATTAAGTGTAGCCAAATTCGATTTATTCCTCACATGGTATACAGTAAGAGAATGCAGCCACAACAATTGAACATCGCATTGCAGAATTGAACCAAGCAGTTAACTAAACACCACAACAAATGAACCAAACGTTAACTGAGCACCACATTGCACAATATAACATACTCCTAATAGAAGATCAGACAGTTAACCAAACCAAGCATGCTTAACAACTTGGAAATATAGCAATTGTATTTGTTTCTCATGTATTTAGTACAACCAAATTTGATTTATTCCTCACATGGTATACAATAACAGAATGCAGCCACAACAATTGAACATCGCATTGCAGAATTGAACCAAGCAGTTAACTAAACACCACAACAAGTGAACCAAGCCACAACAAATGAACCAAGCAGTTAACTAAACACCAATTGAACAATATAACATACTCCTAATAGAATATCAGATAGTTAACCAAACCAAGCATGCTTAACAACTTGGAAATATATCAATTGTATTTGTTTCTCATGTATTTCGTACAACCAAATTCGATATTCCTCACATGGTATACAATAACAAAATGCAGCCACAACAATTGAACATCGCATTGCAGAATTGAACCAATCAGTTAACTAAACACCACAACAAGTGAACCAAGCCACAACAAATGAACCAAGCGGTTAACTAAACACTAATTGAACAATATAACATACTCCTAATAGAAGATCAGACAGTTAACCAAACCAAGCATGCTTAACAACTTGGAAATATTGCACCCTGAAGAATTGAACATCACATTTGCATAATTGAACCAAGTAGTTAATTGAACACCACATTGCATGACATATAGAACATATACACTATAGCAGAAGATTGCATGGTAAAAGTAGATAACACGGTTCACTAGAATTTGTTAAGGAAAGGTAGTAGCTAGCAAACTGAACATGGGTCCTTATAGTGAGCTAATAAGACAAGCTACTCCTCATTGTCAGAGATATCGATGATGATTGGCTCCTTGGACATGGAAGAGGGAGAGGCCTCCGCATCATGGGTGCCCTCGTTGTAGTGGTGAGTTGCCTGAGCCACTCCGGGCACCAACCTGCTGGCTCTCGAGATGAGGTAAGCACGTGCACGCTGAGAAAACACCTCGTAGTCTTCGTCGAAGGCACCGATGGTGGCCTCGAGAAAACGCCACGAACTGTCATTTAAAGCAGCCAACCGCGTCGCCTTGTCGGCGCGCGAGGCCTCAAGTGGCCTCGACGGCGAGGTGCTCCTCCAAGATCTGGGGGTCGGCACGAATGGCAACCATCACGACCTCATCCGCGCGTGTGACCGCGATTTGCTTCTCCGCTGCCAAATGCTCCTTGAGGTCCTGGCTATACTGCGTGCACCATGGCTTAGGCCGGCGCTTATTTGGTGGATGGGTTGATGATTTGGGTGGAAGGTGTCATGCTCGCGCCGGCGGTCGGGGCATGTGGGATGTTGAAGGAGGGGGAGGATGGGGGTCGGGTGTGGATTACCAGCCTAGATAGATGAGGCCGAGCAGCATGAAGGAGGGTTGTCGGCGAGGAGGCGGCGGCGCTGCAAGCAAGGAGTGAAGGTCTCAACTTGGAAAGGAAGGCGGAAAGAGGGGAAATGTGGCTTTTGGTAAGGGGGAGGGGGATGGGAGGTAGATATTTCCACGGAAGCCGAAAATTTGGAATTGCTTCAGACAAAAAACTAGCGTGCAAAGTGTCATCAGACATGGTCCCTTATTCAGACACGGTCCAAAGATATTTTGTGCTGCATCTCACACAGTTGGTTATAATAAACTGTGTGGGATCTACTTGATTTTGGTCTTGATTTGAATTACATAATGGGGTCACAGCAGCCATGGACGGTGTTTGAATTGCTAGACCATTTATCTGCAGTGATCATAAAAGAATTGGAATTATTCAGGGTTCATTCGGACATTTTTATGCATTAAGTGAGTTTTGAATGCATTTATGTGCATAATTCAAATTTGAACTACATGCACATGCTCCAATGCATATAAATTCATTGAAAAATCAAATCTTTGTCCTTGGGTGCATGCTTAGGTCCCATGCAAGAAATGTGAATGAATTTCAAACACCATGGCACCGTTGATTGCTGGCAAAACATTGAGATGCCTGGTTTTTGAATTCTAGTAAATCCAAAACTCGTCTGAAATTCATGAAACTTGGCATGCTATCATGGAGCAGCATCAACATGCCCTGGTACAAATTTTGTCCCATTTGGGGCAAGTTTGGGTATATGCTTCTCACAAACCGGAGCTTCTCACAACAAGCATGATGGTTTTCGATAGGGAACGTCCCACGTTTGGGGACGAAACGATATCCATTACCTCTTATTGCATTCAAGTTTCTTCTCATGCCAACATAGAACAACAGGAGTGTTGTGTGAATTTTTGTGATTTTTCGGGGTTCGTTTGGACATTTTTATGCATTAGGTGAGTTTTCAATGCATTTATATGCATAATTCAAATTTGAACTACATACGCATGATCCAGTGCATATAAATTGGTTGAAAAATCAAACATGTGTCCTTGGGTGCATGCTTAGGTCCCATGCAAGAAACGGGAATGAATTTCAAACACCAGGGCACCATTGATTGCCGACAAAACATTGAGATGCCTGGTTTTTAAATTGTAGTAATTCCAAAACTCGTCTGCAATTCATGAAACTTGGCATGCTACCATGGAGTGGCATCAACATGTTGTGGTACAAATTTTGTCCCATTTGGGGTAGGTCTGGGTATATGCTTCTCACAAACCCAAGCTTCTCACAACAAGCATGATGGTTTTCGGTAGGGAACGTCCCACCTTTTGGAGATGAAATGATATCCATTGCCTCTTATTGCTTTCAAGTTTTTTTCTCGTGTCAAAATATAACAACAGGAGTGTTGTGTGAATTTTTGTGATTTTTCGGGGTTCATTTGGACATTTTTATGCATTAACTGAGTGTTCAATGCATTTATGTGCATAATTAAATTTGAACTACATGTGCATGCTCCAGTGCATATAAATTGGTTGAAAAATCAAATCTATGTCCTTGGGTGCATGCTTAGGTCCCATGCAAGAAATGGGAATGAATTTCAAACACTAGGCCACCGTTGATTGCCGGCAAAATATTGAGATGCCTGGTTTTTAGATTGTAGTAAAGCCAAAAATCGTCTGAAATTTATGAAACTTGGCATGCTATCATGGAGCGGCATCAACATGCTGTGGTACAAATTTTGTCCCATTTGGGGCAGGTTTGGGTATATGCTTCTCACAAACCGGAGCTTCTCACAACAAGCATGATGGTTTTCGGTAGGGAACATCCCACCTTTGGGGATGAAACGATATCCATTGCTTCTTATTGCTTTCAACTTTTTTTCTCGTGTCAACATAGAACGACAGGAGTGTTGTGTGAATTTTTGTGATTTTTCAGGGTTCTTTGGACATTTTAATGTATTAACTGAGTTTTCAATGCATTTATGTGCATAATTCAAATTTGAACTACATGCGCATGCTCCAATGCATATAAATTAGTTGAAAAATCAAATTCGTGTCCCTGGGTGCATGCTTAGGTCCCATGCAAGAAATGGAAATGAATTTCAAACACCAGGGCACTGTTGATTACCGGCAAAACATTGAGATGCCTGGTTTTTAAATTGTAGTAAATCCAAAACTCGTCTGAAATTCATGAAACATGGCACGCTATCATGGAGCGACATCAACATGCCGTGGTACAAATTTTGTGCTATTTGGGTATATGCTTCTCACAAACCGGAGCTTCTCACAACAAGCACGATGGTTTCTGGTAGGGTACGTCCCACCTTTGGGGACGAAATGATATACATTGCCTCTTATTGCTATCAAGTTATTTTCTCGTGTCAACCTGGAACAACAGGAGTGTTATGTGAACTTTTGTGATTTTTCGGGGTTCGTTTGGATATTTTATGCACTAACTGAGTTTTCAATGCATTTATGTGCATAATTCAAATTTGAACTACATGCGCATGCTTCAGTGCATATAAATTGGTTGAAAAATCAAATATGTGTCCTTGGGTGCATGCTTAGGTCCCATGCAAGAAATGAGAATGAATTTCAAACACCAGGGAACCGTTGATTGCCGGCAAAACATTGAGATGCCTAGTTTTAAATTGTAGTAAATCCAAAACTCGTCTAAAATTCATGAAACTTGGCATGCTATCATGTAGCGGCATCAACATGCCGTCGTACAAATTTTGTCCCATTTGGGGCAGGTTTGGTATATGCTTCTCACAAACCGGAGCTTATCACAACAAGCACTACAAAAAAAGACACATTCGTGACATTTTGGGCCGAACGAATTTTTTTTCTGTCATACATATGACACTTCTATGACGATAATTGTGACCAAACCCGGTATCATCATAGATGTGGTGGGCTCCTACTTCTATGACAAAAAATCATGACAGAAAATGGGCTTTTTCGTCCTGGGCGGGCCGGAGACGCAGCTGCATGACATTCTTTGGGCCGTCCATGACGGAAAAAACCGTGGTAGAAGCGAGGGGGAGGAAAATTTCGGGGAGTTCCCGGTTACGGTGGGAGGTCGGGGGCCGAGCGATGCGCGTTTCTCTCGTACACGTACGCGCGTGTGTGCGAGGCGTTGGCTCTAACTGAACCCGAGCGAGGCGTTGGGCTCTAACTGAACCCGAGCGATTGCACTGCAGGCTACGCGTTACTGAACCCGAGCGATCGATCGATGGCTGTTAACTGAACCCGATCGAGCGATTCCTTCGCTACTGCTGCTAACTGAAGCCGATCGATTGGATGAACAGTGAGCGTTGCGGGGGGGGGGGGTGGATGAACAGTGAGCGGTGGCGTTGCCTCTGGATGAACAGGACCCCGTGGTGTGGAGGGCTGGATGAACAGTAGACGGTGGAGGGGTGCCCGTGGAGGGGTGGTTGAACAGGACCCCGTGGTGTGGAGGGCTGGATGAACAGTAGACGGTGGAGGGGTGCCCGTGGAGGGGTGGTTGAACAGTAGCCGTGGAGTAGCGCGCGGTGGAGGCTGGATGAACAGGAGCCCGTGGAGGCTGGAGGAGGTCGACGGTAGCCCGTGGAGGCTGGAGGAGGTCGACGGTGGAGATGAACAGTATCCCGTGGAGTCCCGTTTTGCGGTACGCCACACCCCTCCCGATGAACAGGACCCCCGTTTTGACCGTAGGAGGTCCGTTTCGTCCGTTTTGCGGTACGCCACACCCCTCCCGATCAACAGGACCCCCGTTTCGACCGTAGGAGGTCCGTTTCGTCCGTTTTGCGGTACGCCACACCCCTCCCGATCAACAGGACCCCCGTTTCGACCGTAGGAGGTCCGTTTCCTCCGTTTTGCGGTACGCCACACCCCTCCCGATCAACAGGACCCCCGTTTCGACCGTAGGAGGTCCGTTTCCTCCGTTTTGCGGTACGCCACACTCCTCCCGATCAACAGGACCCCCGTTTCGACCGTAGGAGGTCCGTTTCCTCCGTTTTGCGGTACGCCACACCCCTCCCCATGAACACGACGCATTCCGTTGCCTCCCCATGAACACGACGCATTCCGTTGCCTCCCCATGAACACGACGACGACGCTGTTTCTCCGTTCCGACCCAGCCATGTACACGAGCCCTCGCCGTACGTATGCGCGAGTAGGCGTTCGAGACCCTGCCCGTATGTACGTACGTGGCCGTATTTTCTTTCTTGCACCCTGGCCGCTGTACGTACGTGTACATGCTACGTGCGCGCCTCTACTACGACACGTACGCGCCTCTACAACGACACGTGCGCACCTCTACATCGACCAGTATATATGTAGGTACACGTTCGTGACCAGAATGACAACGCTACGTACGCTTCGACCAGGTGGGTCCCGACTGTCAGGCACTTCCTTGCCTGCGAAGATGTAGCTGGTGGGTCCCAGCAGTCAGGGGGACGAATCGTTTTGGTTTTTTTCCCAGACGCACTTTCTTGCGTGCGAAGATGTAGCTGGTGGGTCCCAGCAGTCAGGGGGGCGAATCATTTTTTTTCCCAGACACACTTCCTTGCGTGCGAAGGTGTAGCTGGCGGGACCCAGCAGTCAGGGGAAACGTTTTTTCGTGAAATACGATGGCCCGTCCGGTGGGTCCCTGCTGTCAGGTGGAGGAATCATTATTTTCCGCATAATAAGGAGGCACTTCCTTCCTGCCGCCGTGGACCCAACTGTCAGCCTCTCCATGTACAGTCCACGTCCGATGGAAGTCATTCCTTGACCACGTTGACCACGCCGCGCCGAGAGCACCAGGGCGGTGGACGACGGCAAGGCGTAGGAAGGGGACGACGCGGAGTCGATGAAGACGCGATAGTGGATGCCCACGCGGAGAGGAGTATGACGGTTCACTCGTTCGGCTGCGGTGTGAGGCTGCCGTCACCGCAGGGCCTGGCCAGCAGTGGGAATAGTAGGGGGCGGTGAGGCCTCCGCGGCAGCACAGCTGGCCACGGGAGGCAGGAGCAGGCGGCACGACCGGCATTGCTTTGGGCGGCTGGAGCAAAAAGACCAGAGGTTGAAGAAGCACTAAGGCCGTTGGATGGACATCGTACGGTCACTGGAGATAGAATCGTTCATATTGACTAAGTTGACAAAGCCCTCCGTCCCCGTCAACCTAGTAGGCCCACAAGTCAGCCTCCCACCAAGGTGGGTCCCAGCTAGCAGCGGGAGTATTCATTTTTAGTGCGTAATAAGGAGGCACTTCCGGTGGGTCCGAGCTGACAGCAGGGGGAATGTTTTTTTCGCAAAATATGGTGGCCCGTCCGGTGGGTCCCATCAGTCAGGGGGAAACATTTTTTTCGTGAAATAAGGTGGCCCGTCCGGTGGGTCCCTGCTGTCAGGTGGAGGAATAATTATTTTGTGCGTAATAAGGAGGCACTTCCTTGCGGCCGCCGTGGACCCAGCTGTCAGCCTCTCCACGTATAGTACTCTTCCGATGGAAGTCGGTCGTTGACCATGTTGACCACGCCACGCCGAGAGCACCAGGGCGGTGGACGACGACGAGGCCTAGGAAGGGGACGACGCGGAGCCGGGGAAGACGCAGCAGTGGAAGCCCGCGCAGAGAGGAGTATGAGGGTTCACTGGTTTGGTTGCGGTGTGAGGCTGCCGTCGCCGCAGAATAACAGGGGGTGTGGGTGCGTGGAGGGATGGCCTGGCCAGCGGTGGGAGTAGTATGGGGGCGGTGAGGCCTCCGCGGCAGCACAGCCGGCCACGGGAGGCAGGAGCAGGCGGCACGACCGGCGCTGCTTTGGGCGGCTGGACCAAGAAGACCAGAGGTTGAAGAAGCACTACGGCCGTTGGATGGACATCGTACGGTCACTGAAGCTAGAATCGTTTATATTGACTAAGTTGACAAAGCCCTTGGTACGCTCCAACTTAGTAGGCCCACAGGTCAGCCTCCGAAACGGTGCGCCCCAGATGTCAGGGGGAGGAATCATTTTTTGGGCGGCCGAAGCTAAGAATATCCGAGATTGAAGAAGAAGCACGACATCCGTTGGATAGACATCCAACGGCCACTGCTGCTAGAACCGTGTGTTGACTATAATAAGTTGACAAAGCCTTGCATACGCGTCAACTTATTTTTTTAGGGGACGCGTCACTTAGTAGGCCCACAAGTGTGTGGCAGAGAACTTATAGCCCATTTGCGTTTTGTAAGAATGTACAACCCATTTTTGAATTCTAATGGAATTTACAACAGCCCATTTACAGTTTGTTAAAAGTACAACCCATTTTCTAGCTAGGACAACGATTAATAATTTCAACCAACCGTTGAAGACAGAATTCAATAAAATTTCCCACATTTTGATGGGATCCGAAATATTTTTATCCCGAAATTTCTAGTCAGATTAAATATAAATTTGTATTACGTAAAAATCCAACGAAACATTGCGCGCGCAACAATGAAAATTTAAGATTTTCAAAATCCATAAATAATATTTTATAAACTAATTTCGTGTTTGGTGCATTTTTTTATAGTTACTGCCCAGTTTTTATAATTACATCCCATTTATTATTTTTTAAAGCCCATTTTCCTGTTAAGCCTAATGCATCCCTCCTAGGAAAGATTTGCAGCCCAGCGGGGCGGAGAATAACAAGTTGACCTTGCCTGGGTATTCCTCAAAAAGACGTATAGCTGGGCTAGCCATTTTCATCTTGAAAAAATTAGTATCTGGGCTGGATATCTGGCCTGGGCTAGACGGGCCACAGCCCGCCCAGTTAATACCCTGCTCTCCTCTGAACAACAACGAAATCATCGCCAAGAAAAACTCTGCAGTGCTCACGCCTCAAAAACACAAATACTGCTCGAGCTGCTTGGTCCCAGCTGTCGGCCGCACCTTGTGCAATTCTCTCGTTTATATTGACTACATAGGTTGACAATGGTGTGGGACCGTGATGTCAGGAAACCAGGAGAAAGCAAAAAAATATAGTTGTACATAATAAGGAGGCACTTGCGTACGTACGGCTATGGCCCTAGTGGGTCCCTAGTGTCATCCAGTCAAAATAAAGTCATCTCCTGAATCCTCATGTTCGTTGACGATGTTAACAATGCTCGGCGCCACGGCGAGCGCAACAACTCGAAGGACAACGGAGAGGGCCTCGCGGGCCCTACGGATGGTCTGATACAGCGCCCGCTGCTCATTCAGGAAGCCAGGATCATCGGACACCTATGAGCACCTTCGAGAAACTGAGACGGCATGAAACGGTAAGGCCGCGCTTGGGAGCTCTGGTTTATTTCAAACATGTATTAACATACAAGTGTAATTTACTCGTCATCGGAAACAACACGTAAAATACAGGCGTAATGAAACCGAGGGCCCGAGGTCTGTAAGTAAAACCGGTGGGTTACGCGTGTAATTTGAGAGACCAGTGTGTATTTTACGAGCACTTCTATATGGATGACATTACCAGAAGATACATGCATGACGTGCGTATCATGCCATCCATGGGCAAGGCTGAAACAGTAGCTAATGGCTGGATTAGCAATCGTCCGAGTGTCGTTCAGCGTTTTTATCGTGTGTGAAGTACTTCCGATATTTTACTAGTCGAAATCAACCAACCAAGCGCCTTCGCCCGAGACCATTTGCTTTAATTTACAAGCGTCAGTTTTACAAGCGGTTTTGGTTGGAAAACGACGATCCAATCACGGCCTAATATCATGAGTTGGTCGGAAGATCATATGGTTTCACGTCTAACCTACCCGACTTGTCGTATAGGCTATGAATGAAACATCAGACGATGAACTTCTTAAGCACGGAAACAACAGAAGAAGGATGATCTTCTTAACAAGCAAATAACTGGCATTAGATCGACATGCAAAACAATACGAAGCATTATTCTCAGGAGGCACGGTGAACAGCTCGTGATGCCGCATGCCACAACATTCCAAGCTCAACTTTGCAATCAAACACAAGGCCTGGCATTACATAGACAATATTCAGAACAAACTCTTAACACAGGAATATCTCAGCAGAGTAACTATTTACTTCTAAACTGAACACAGGAATAGGAAAAAACACTCGACGCTGCTCACAGCAAGGGCGTCCCACTCAAAAATATCAAATGCATGTCTTCTGGCTAACATCAATGAGCAAATTTTGACAAGGTTTTCCAATTCCAATATATTAAACTAACGTCTTCTTGCTAACATCAATGATTAAACTTTGACAAGCTTTTCCCATTCAAAATATGTAATGCCTATGATCGTGGAGTCCTGTCGTAGCTTCTTGTACTTGTTTGGGCACTTTTTGCCCAGGGCACTCCACGTGTTGTTAAATTGCCAATGGTCTCTGCAGACTAGTCATGTCACCGGTGTCTAATAATACTCTGTAAAGCTTCTCGGTCATTCCTTCTGTAATGTAGCGCAAACAGTGACTGCTTCTTTCTGCAAAGTGGAACGACCAACTGGACCCAGTAATGCAGCAGTTTGCCTTGGACACATTGGCTCCTTTTGTGCAGTTCAACTAAAATCGAAGTCAGAATAAAACCGAGCTTTAATTTTGATATCCCTGTAAGCAACAATAGGTATAAGGGAAACAATTACTGAGAAATAACGGTTGATGACTTGTACTCCCAGAAGAAAAGCATCTACTGATCTACTTTATCTTAATGGGAAACAAAGCAGGAGAGTAGCAATTCTCCATCAGTGTGATTCATTCATATTGACTGAGACATTATCTTAACAATGCCTTGTTTCAACATGTATAAAGAACGACAAAGCAGAAAAGTACCATTCCTAAAACAATGCAACTGATTCATTTTAACAGAGACATTATCTTAACAATACCTTGGTTAAACATGTAGAAAGAACTACAAAGCAGGATAGTACCATTCCTAACAAGTGTTGCAGTTTTGAACTAAGATTCAGTAGTTAATTAATTCTGAGAGTGGCATTGCTTAATTTTACCAGCGGCATTAGATTAACGAAAAGCATAAACAGTTCCAGGGGAGAGTGGGCGCAACAACAGTATGTGCTTCCATCTACTTATAAAGGGGGTGATGCAGAGTTTGTTGTAACAAAGCAACAAGCATCATGTCTGGGTTGGTCCCATTTTTGTTCACTACTTAATGGGAAAAGACAGCAATACAATAGCTTCAATTCAACATTTATTTAAAACAGTACCAATACAAGTAGCACAACATCTCAAAGCACACTGCACAATCATGTGGATGAAGGCCTGTACTGACCTTTCATGAGACGGACAAGATAAAATACGAATCTGCCAACACGAATAGGAAATCCAATCTCGTTTTGTGCAGTTGCACTGAAATCAAGCAAAGTGTTTCGCGTAGCGAAGCAAAATGTCGCAATAGCAACAAGTTGAATAGATATCCCTGTTTAAACAGAGGCAAAAAAGGAATCAATTACTGGCTAATAAAGGAGGATGAAACATGCGGCCACAAAATGGTAATCCCGCCAATCCCTAACAAGTGTTGCAGTTTTGAAATAAGATTCAGTAGTTAATTCTGAGAGTGGCATCAATTACTGGCTTATAAAGGGGGTGATGCTGAATTTGTTGTAACAAAGCAACAAGCATCATGTCTGGGTTGGTCCCATTTTTGTTCACTACTTAATGGGAAAAGACAGCAATACAATAGCTTCAATTCAACATTTATTTAAAACAGTACCAAAACAAGTAGCACAACATCTCAAAGCACACTGCACATCATGTGGTTGAGACCAAGATTTGAAACAACTCGCCACGAAGACTGGAAACAAATCTCGATCTCCTTTTGTGCAGTTCCACCAAAATTAAGCAAAGTCACCGGTGTGACATTCAAGTTGAACTGCACAAAACACTCTTAAAACATAAGTGTTTCGAGTAGCGAAGCAAAATGTCGCAATAGCAACAAGTTGAATCGATACCCCTGTTTTAACAGAGGCAAAAAAGGAAACAATTACTTGCCGATAAAGGAGGATGAAACAAACGGTGACAGAAAGAAGCATCTAACTTATCTTGGATGGAAAACAAAGTAGGACAGTAGCATTTCTAAAACGGTTGCATTGATTCATATTAACAGAGACATTCTCTTGAAACAACATTCGTTAAAAATGTAATTTACTTTTAACAGTGGCATTGCTTCAATTTTCCGGCAGCATTCTTAGATTAACAACAACAAAATAGTTGTATGGGACATGCCAGCACCATGTGCGTCCACACATATAAATGGGTGATGCAGAGTATGTAGCCAAGCAGCATATATGCGCTGGTCCATATTTGTTCTCTTTGAACCTTCTTCCTATGTGAGGGTAGCAAATCTAGTCCTGCACAAACTACCCGACCCCCCAGTTTCTTTCCCTTTTCAACAAATAGATCGGTTCCTTACAAATGTATGTACTGGATTACCCCCCTTTTCCCTTTTCGACCTACAAAGCGGCTGGATAGCCAGTCTATACTACTTTCCGCCCCTCCTTTCCTCATTGAACCACATCCTAGATTCTTGCTCCAGCCCACCGCACCCTTCTTTCCTCTTTGAACCAAGACCTAGATTCGACTACAGATCGAAAAAGATCCACATGCAACTAGAGCAACGACGGTTTGAAAGAAACTTATACCTTAGGGTCGTCGGGATGTTGCAAGGAGTGCGGCGGGAGGCCAGATCTGCCCACACTAAAGTATGGCAGCGAGGAAGAAGGGGTCGATGGCCCTCCCGCATAGGCGCTGGGTGAAAGAGAAGAGCGCAGCCGGCAGTGGATTGCCTCCCTCGCCGAAGGCGATAGAGTGAACGATGCACCTCCTCCCCTTCCCGGTGCCACGGGATACGGACGCCTTCTTCACCAGCTGTGAGGGGGGAGAGAGAGACAAGAGGCCAATGCAGTCTTGTTTAGATCTGGTGAAGAGAGGGTGAGAGACTGTGAATATAGCAAACCCTAGCAAATGAACGCCAAGCCTCCAGCGTGTAACATATATGTAGTGCGGCGAGCGTGTGGAGAGTGCAAACCCTAGCGAACAAGCACTGAGGCTCCCGCTTATATATATACTACTATAGTACGGACTAAGCTCCGCTGCCTTCACTACACCTGCTTTTGGCTGTATGACAGGTGAGCCAGCCACATTTTGGGCCCACCTGTCATAAATCCAAAGGCAGGTGTACTAAGTCAATGAAGTTGCGTCCATATAGTACTCTCGTGTATACGACTAATATATAGTGGAGCGGTTTTCTTATTCTCTCCATAACAATCATTTTAAATTGTGTAAGTACGAAACGAAACTCTTTATTTAATGTATACTGAAGAAAACTAGTACTACTTCCGATGAACTAACGATCCACGACCACGCGTCCTGGTCGCACTCCTTGTCCTTCACGTGTGGTACACTACCCTCCCTTAAGTGAACAACCACACATGCGCCAAATTATCGGAAACGTGTGAGAGTGTGTACAAATAAATAATTTTAATTTTAATTATCGGAAAGGTTTGAGAGTATTACAAAGTTTGACTTCAGTCAAATCTAATATGTGGAGTCAATAAAAATGGAGGGCTACTACGTCCATCCGGGTTTTTAGTCCACACCATTTTTTAAATCAAAGTTAATAGCTGGACAAATAAAATTACAGGGGAGCTGGAGACAAAGTTGTGCGAAGGCGTAGAAATCAATACAAAACTTATGCTCTTAGTACCAACGTCGATCCTTCTTCGAGGAAACATTTGGTTCATATCCAATTGTGTGATAAAATTGCACCAACGTGAAAGACGACTGCGTCTCCAACGCAACCAAGGTGAACTGACGAAGGATATCATCTTTGTGCGTAACAAGCAAAGAGCACTGATGGAAGACAACTTGTTTTTCACTGAAAATCGATCAGCTTCACCAGCCGACACAACCATGAGGCGCGACCATGAGCATCGATAGGTCATCGTGGTGATGCATCATCCATTTGGCATCAAGTTTGGGTGAGGCACCTATGAAGTTCGACAAATCCTCACCGTGGTCTGTTTCTTGTTAGTAATCAAGCTCGAGGAAGGAAGAACGACGTGGCAGAGGACAGTGAGGCGGAACAAAAATGGCCATCCAATTTTGTGCAGTTCCACTAAAATTGAGGAAGACATGCCCGGGTATGGAGACACGCATCGCTGTTTCCAAAAATATAAAAAAGGGTTAGCAACGACATCTCAATTGTCAATAAGAATTAATGAAAAGTACACCAACAAACAGAAGCATCATAATTATCTTGATGGGAACTAAACCAGGATACCCGAGAAAAAAACATTTCTTCATTTAACCAGTGATAGTACTACCACCATATGGACAATGACCGCACAACCACCATGTACTTTTTTGTCGAAACAACATGTATACCTCCACCGAGGCATAAATTGGGACAACTTTTCGAGTGGCATTTCCTCTATAATAGTACTAGTAGGTGATGTTGGACCAGCCGACGAACCCTAGCTACTATGCATGGGGAGCTGGGGAGTAGTCGCATAGAAGAAAACCCACACACAGCAACTTGGGGAGCTGGACCAGTACAAGAAGTTATACCTCAGGTGGGCGAGATGTCGTTTAGGCGGGCGGGTGGGATCTGCCCACACGACGGCAGCGAACAAGGGCGCGGAGGATCTTCGTCCGCGCCAGCGCCGGCTCCGAGAGGACGGTGCACATCGGCTTCCTCCGTCGCTGACTGCGACAATGTTAACGCTGCACCTCCTCACCTCCCGCAACGAACGGGATTCGACCGGATCTGTGACCACCAGTGAGGAGAGAGAAAGAGTGGACACTCTCATCTTGTTTTGATATGGAGAGGGTGAGAGAGCGAGACGCGAGAAACTCTATCAAACAAGAGGCTATAATGGAGTAAAAAAATCTATCCATAGCAGTGGTTTTAAATAGAATACGCGCATTCCCGAAAAAAAGAAACGAAAACGGGCGGACAATATTTTAAGGGTCTGTCTAGGACACATCTAGATGTGACATAGTTATGTCACATCTAAGTTGATGTCGACTCTGTTTGTGGTCTATTTTTTTCCTAGTTTTTTTGTTTCTTGTTGCTACATTATATACTTGTGGGAGCTTAGATGTGATATCCTTAAATAACATCTAGATGTGAATTAGACAAACTGATTTTCTAACGTAACAAGAAAGAAAACTCGATCAAAAACACGCCCCCGCTTCCAGGTCGCGAGAGTCGTTGCGCACACACACACATAGACATAGACATGCATATTCGTGTTTACGTAAAATTCCATTTCCATCTCCATCTCCAATCATATTTGTCCAACTAGCACATTATTTACGTTGTTAATTATATACACAGCAATATTAACGTACATCATCTCTTGTTTGCACACATCTGGACCGCTGCCACGGCCGGTCCTGACCAACCCGAACCCTCTTCATCACCCGCGCGTGCTTCCCGCCCGAAACGGTCACTGCCGCATTCATGCTCGGCCAGAGCGAACGCGACCTCTCACTGGCGCCGGCATTGAAGCGGCGCGCCGGCTGAGAGAGCATCGCCCACGCCGCTTCCGGGTGCACGCGGCTGCTCCGCGTTCGAAGGTCGCAATAGCCGGCTACAACATGCATGTAAAAAGTTCTTGGGAGTCTGTGCTACAGCTAGCTGTCCTCCCCCAACTCGTCAATCTCTTCTGGTAGTGCTAGTACTCCATGGCGCGATCCATCGACAAGCAGGCGGGAAAGTTATCGTATACTCGGTTTGCGGTGAGTGGCATGTCGAGCGACCATGTGGGGTTGAGCCGTGGAGGAGGGTGAGACACCAACACGACAGACGTGATTTAAATGTTCGTTTTGCTCGATGGCGCGATCCAACAAAACGAAATGTTGGTTTCTCTCCGTTTCCATTTTTCTCCGGAAAAACGGAAACTTTCCACTCCATTTTGATTCCTATTCCAAGGTTGCCCCGTTACAACATTCCATCAAATACAAAGCAAAACTAACACGCATGTTGATGCATCTCAATGATTCACAGATCATAGCCAATATTTACTTCACGAGTAAAGAAAAAAGTTGTTAGAGCGTGTATGAAAGAAAAACTATTGATGGGGTTGTTGAGGATATTACTACCAGTATGACCCACCCAGGAGGGGCCGGGTCAGCTCTAATGGCGGGTTACAGAAGAAGCCTGATAAACATTCAAGATGATAGTTTACTAAATGTATAGAAGGCCCAAAGGCCTGGGGCCGGCTTAAGGCCTGATACTGTAAACCGCCGTATGTAAGGAAATACTTGTAAAGAAAGGCTTGTAAAGGAAGTCACCGAGCCGGACACGATTATGAGCCGGCCGGGACTCTGTAGGCCACCAGGCGTCAACCCGTGTATATAAGGGGACGACCCGGTGGCAGTTTAGGGCAAGAAACAACCAAGTCGATAACCAAGCCGGTGAGTTGAGCCTCTTGGAGATCAAAACCTCTGCAATACCAATCCCAACTAGATGTCGGCTTTTACCTTCATCTTGAGGGGCCGAACTAGTATAAAAACCCTCTCGTGTGTCCTTTGTCCCGATTAACCCCTTTAAGCTTCCTAGTGCGATGGCCCTACGACTAAGTCCTTGCTCGAGGACATCTGCCGTGTCAACTCCACGATAGTTGGCACCCACCGTGGGGCTAGCGCACGGTGGATTTGAGTTCTTGAAGGGCAACTTCGAAGGGCTCAAGGGATACGCTGTGGGCCGGATGACCAAGAGTCGTCGCGGCAAACTCTACATCGACGACGAAGGTTGGGGCCCCGAGGCCGGCTCGATTGAGTACGGGTACCGGGTCCCCTTCGGCGGAATTCACGTCTTCATCGACCGAATCGGTGAATCAGGCCCTAAGCCGGACGTCCACACCAACCTCATCGAAACGGCTCAGTGCACCGGGTCCGCCCGTGTTCAATCTGTCATGAAACATGCCTTCGTAGGCTGCATCCATGGCGGTGAATACTCTGAAGGATCGATGGAAGGCGGGTAGACGGCCGTCTGCTCTGATATTGCATCATCAATAGGTGAGACGGACTCGTTGTACCAACTGCAAGATGGCATGCTCGGGGGCTATTCCGATGGCAGCAGTATTCCGGACCCCCTTGAGCCACCGAATTGGGCCGAAGTCTTCATGGCGGGGACGCAGCCCGGGCAGAACTCCACCGCAGCGGCAGCAGCAGCTACTGGGTCGGCAGCAGCCGGGTCAGGAGACCCCGCGCGCCCCTCGGCTTAGGTTTTGATGGACCTCTTGGATAAGCTGACAACTCTGTTAACCGCTACGGTAGAACCGGCGGATAAAGCCCAGCATGACACGGAAGTAGCACGCGTGCGGGAGGAGATGGTGCAAGCTATGGAAAATCTAGCCGCGGAGGAAACCCGGATGGCAGCAGAACAAGTAGCTTTGGATGCTCGTGCTCAACAGCTTCAAGCAGAAACCTTCCGGCTCTCGGTGGATCTTAATGCATCAAACAAGGTCATGAGGAGGAGGCATCAGAAAACTCAGTCGCGTCTGCCTCCAACACTGGATCCGAGGAACCTGTTCCATACACCCGGAGCTGGGGGGGCAACCAACCAGAGGCAAACCGGGTCACAATGCCCGGTGCACCAGTTCAGCCACGCACCATGGAGCCGCCTCGCATGAATACAGCTCCTCCTCGTTATGTATCAACACCCCCGGGTCACTTCTCTAACCCTATGGAAAATCTCGGCTCTCCCAATGGAAGGCGACTCACCAGCGGCAATCGAAACCCGGAGGGTAAGAGAACTACTTCAGACAGCTTTGGCCCAGCAGGATGCATACTCCTACAATCAAGATAGGATTCATTCAACTCCTCGCCCAAGCCGGAGGCCGAGTTACTGTAGGCACATGGAGTCCGCAGAGATGTCAAGTAATGCTCAACGCCACAACCGGCCATATCGGCATGAGCCGGTGCGGGCTGGAGCCCTTAACTTGGCGGATTAGGAGAGGATTCGGCAAGAGGCGGAACGGGCGGCTCAGACAGCAGCAGAGCATGCGGCTCACCAACCTTTCCGGCTTATCCAACAACCTCAGTTGAGGCAGGAGTGGCCACAAGAACCGGAGGCGTGCCTTGCCTGGTCCCAGCCATACGCAATGAGCGGTTGCCCAAGGATTTCAAGGGGCCTCGTAAGGTGCCTAATTACACGGCTGACCTACAGTCGGGGGCTTGGATTGAGAGTTATGAGATGGCTATGGAGTTGTTGGAGGTTAGCGATGCTGCAATGGCCAAGTATTTTACCATGATGTTGGATGGAACGGCTCGGACCTGGTTGAAGGGATTGCCACCCAATTCTATTGGCTCATGGGCAGAGTTGAAAGCACGGTTCATCCAGAATTTTAAGGACACGTGTAAGCAGCCAATGTCGATTGTGGACCTGACCAATTGCAAGCAATAGGATGGAGAATCTACAACCCATTGGGTGCGCCGGGTCAAGGAGATAATACATTCATCTGATAAGATGGATGCCGGCTCAGCAGTTTTGATGTTGGAGAAAAATTGCCGCTTTCAACCTCTGAAGCAGAAGTTGCGGCGGCTTAAACGTGACTGTAATGACATGGGGACATTGATGGCAGCTCTTGTCAAGTATGCCGACTCTGATACCACCAAGGACCCGGTGTCTGATGAAGAAAAGGCAACAAAGGGAAAGAAAAACGGCAATGGCAAGGGTCACCGGCATAACCCGACGAATCAAGGAGGTAATAAACGTAAGGCTGATGAGTTTGTTGCTAATACTAATGCACAGGGTGGTAATTAGCGGCACAAGGGCAGGCAACCCCCTCGATCGGGCAGGTCAGGCCCCACCCTTGAGCAGTTGTTGAATGAACCTTGTCCAAAACACGGCACCCGGGAGAAGCCAGCCACCCACTTGTTGAAGGATTGCACGATCATGAAGGCATTTAAAAATTCAAATGCATTTGATGGGGGTGAGGGCCCAGGCGGCAGCTCCGGTGGAGGTGGTTTTCAGGGCCCGGGCGCCGGTTCAAGCAGAGGAGGTTTTCATGGTCAGGGTTATCCTAGTCACCAAGGAGGATATAATCAGCAACACGACCAAGGGAAGCAGCAGCAGCAATCCGGCTATCAAAGCAACCCGAAGCAGTTGAGTAGCGGACAGTATCATGTCTTTACCACCAGTTTATGCAAGAGGGACCAGAAACTCCACAAGAGGGCCGTCAATGCTATTGAGCCGACAATTCCACGTTATTTACGTTGGTCAGAGCAGCCTATTGTGTGGAGCAGAGAAGATCACCCGCCCCGGGTTGATAATCCGGGTCACTTGGCGTTGGTGGTAGCACCTCAGGTTGGTGGGTACAAGTTTACTAAGGTACTCATGGATGGAGGCAGCGGCATCAACATCCTCTACTATGAGACGTTCTGCCGGATGGCATTGGCGGATAAAAATCTTAAACAATCCAACACTGTTTTTCATGGTGTGGTACCTGGTAAATTGGCATACCCAGTTGGTAAGATTGAGCTGGAAGTAGCCTTTGGGGATGAGTATGACTCTAGAGCAGAAAAAATAACCTTTGAAGTGGTTAAGATCAAAAGCCCATATCATGCTCTGTTTGGGCGGCCGGCTTACGCCAAGTTCATGGCTCGACCATGTTACGTATATTTGCAGCTCGAGATGCCGGGTCACAAGGGCACCATTACAGTCCATGGGAGCCGGAAGATAGCTTTGGAATGTGAAGAAGGTGATGTTGCCTATGCTGAATCTGTTTGTGCAACAGAGGAGTTGAAATTCTACAAAGATCACGTTGACCCGGCGGACATGACGTCATTAAAAAAAGCCAACCATAGAGCATGAGCCGGACTTAAAATTCAAATCAGCTGATGACACTAAGATGGTTGACTTTGTGCCTGGCGATTCATCTAAGCAGTTCATCATCAATGCAAACTTGGATCCAAAATAGAAAAGCATGCTCATCGAGTTCATCCGTGAGAACCGGGACATCTTTGCATGGAAACCTTCAGACATGCCGGGTGTCCCGAGGGAACTCGCTGAGCACACTCTTAATATCGATCCAAAGTTCAAACCTGCCAGACAGTTTCTCCGGCGGTTCAATGAAGAAAGGCGCAAGGCCATCGAAGAAGAGGTGGCCCGGCTCTTGGCAGCCGGGTTCATTGTGGAGGTCTTTCACTCAGAATGGTTAGCTAACCCGGTGCTTGTACTAAAAAAGAATGGCACCTGGTGTATGTGTGTGGATTACACAGATTTGAACAAGGCTTGTCCGGCTAATCCTTTTGCTCTTCCCTGTATTGATCAGATCATTGATGCTACGGCGGGTTGCGCACGATTGAGCTTCTTAGATGCTTACTCCGGCTATCATCAGATTAAGATGGCAGTCAAGGATCAAGAGAAGACAACTTTCATAACTCCTTTTGGGGCTTTCTGCTATGTGTCTATGCCTTTTGGGCTTAAGAGTGCCCAGGTGACTTACCAGCGGTGTGTGCAGAATTTTCTTCACAATCAAATTGGGTGCAATGTTCATGCCTATGTGGATGATATAGTGGTGAAATCCAGGGAAGAGGAAACCTTGGTCACAGACCTGAACGAAACTTTTGATAATCTTCGGGTTTACACGATGATGCTTAACCCGACCAAGTGTGTTTTTGGAGTACCAGCCGGTAAGCTCTTGGGTTTTCTGGTGTCTAACCAAGGTATTGAAGCTAACCCGGAGAAAATCAAAGCAATTACATCTTTAGCCAAACCAACCTGCGTCAATGATGTTCGACGACTGGCGGGTCGTGTGGCTGTTTTGAGCCGTTTCATAAGCCGGTTGGGGGAAAAGGCTATGCCACTGTATCAGTTGATGAAAAAATGGATGTTTTTGTTTGGAGCGATGCTGCGAACACTGCTTTTGAGGATCTGAAGGCACAACTGGCTGAGCCGCTGGTCCTAGCTGCTCCAATTGAGAAAGAGCCGCTATTGCTATACGTGGCTGCCAACTCACGGGCTGTTAGTGTGGCTATGGTGGTAGAGCGCAAGGAGGCTGGCAAAGAGCATCCGGTTCAGCCGCCGGTTTATTATGTCAGTGAAGTACTAATTGAGTCTAAGCAACGATATCCACATTGGCAGAAACTTGTTTATGGGGTGTTCATGGCAAGCCGGAAGCTTAAGCATTACTTTCAGGGACATCCAATCACTGTGGTTAGCTCTGCTCCTTTGGGAGACATTATTCAAAACAGAGAAGCCACAGGGCGAGTTTCCAAGTGGGCAATTGGGCTTGGGTCTCATGGGCTGAAGTATGTTCCACGTACTGCAATTAAGTCTCAAGCCCTGGTTGACTTCATCAATGACTGGACAGAGATGCAGATGCGAGAAGAGAAGCCGAACAACACATATTGGACTATTCATTTTGATGGATCCAGGCAATTGGAAGGCTCGGGGGCTGGAGTCGTGTTAACTTCCCCACAAGATGATAAATTTTGTTATGTGTTACGGTTGATGTTTCCATGCACTAACAACGCAGTAGAGTATGAAGCATTGCTCCATGGTCTTCGAGTGGCAATGGAGATGAGCTTGAGCTGGGTTAGATGTCTTGGTGATTCAGACCTGGTGGCTCAACAGGTATCTGGCAAGTGGGATTCCAAAGACCCTCTCATGGCGGCTTATCGCCGAGAGGTCGATGCTATTCCAGGATATTTTAAAGGTTATCAGGTGGAATACATTGACCGTCGGAAGAATGAAGCAGCGGATGCTTTAAGCCGGCTGGGGTCTCGGCATAAGCCGGTACCACCCAACACCTTTTTGGATGTTTTGCATAACCCCTCTATCAAGTTGCCCACAGAAGAAGATTTAGTTGTTCCTGACCCGGAGGCGCAGTTGGTGGCGGCTCTTCGTGTCATCCTAGATTGGACGGTGCCGTTCTTGTCTTACATGACCCGGGGAGAGTTTCCAGCGGATGAGACCCTGGCTCGGCAGATAACCCGACGATCTAAGTCCATGACAATTTTGGATGGAGAGTTATTTCATCGCAGTGTTTCCGGAGCGTTTCAACGGTGTGTTTCCCCCGAAGAAGTTCAAGAAATCCTCCGTGAAATCCATGAAGGCGATTGCGGTCATCACGCCGGGTCAAAATCTTTAGTGGCCAAAGCGTTTCGTCATGGTTTTTACTGGTTGACGGCTCACGCTGATGCAGAAGATCTGGTCAGTAGATGTGATTGATGTCAAAAATTTGCACGACGAGCGCATGTGCCGGCTCAAGAGCTCCGGATGATTCCAATCACTTGGCCGTTTGCAGTCTGGGGGCTTGACATGGTGGGACCTTTCAAAAGGTATAAGGATAAAAAGACACATCTCTTGGTGGCTATTGATAGGTTCACCAAATGGGTTGAGGCGGAGCCAGTGAGTAAGTGTGATGCAGCCACGGCGGTTCAGTTCATGAAAAAAGTAAACTTCCATGTCGGTTTTCCACACAGTATTATCACAGACAATGGCACTAATCTGTCCCAAGGGGCTATGGAAGAGTTTTGTCAGCGAGAGCACATCCGGCTTGATGTTTCTTCTATAGCTCATCCTCAATCCAATGGTCAAGCTGAGAGAGCCAATTAGGAAATTCTGAAAGGGCTAAAACCCCGGCTTATGGTTCCTTTACAGCGAACGCTGGGATGTTGGGTAGAGGAGTTGCCTTCAGTGTTATGTAACATCAATACTACACCCAACAGGTCTACGGGTTACACACTCTTCTTCATGGTTTATGGAGCAGAAGCAGTGTTGCCTAGTGACATCCGTCATGACTCGCCCCGTGTGGCGGCTTATGTTGAAGCTAACATTGAAAATGCCAGACAGGATGCGCTTGACTTGTTGGATGAAGAAAGAGACTTAGCAGCAGCGCGGTCAGCAATTTATCAACAGGACCTGTGTCGTTATCACAGCCACCGGATTAAGTCCAGGACCTTTCAGGAAGGCGACTTGGTGCTCCGGCTCATCCAAGATCTTTCAGATGCACACAAGTTATCCCCACCTTGGGAAGGACCCTTTGTGGTCGGTAAAAAATTAAACAATGGTTCCTACTACCTCATTGACATTCGAGAGCATGCAGACTCACGTAAGTCGGAAGAGGAGACCCGCCGGCCATGGAACATTGCTCAACTTCGGCCATATTACACCTGAGCCACCGGCTCTCAACATGTACATACGTTCACATTGTATATATTATGATAAGCAATAAAGTAAGACCATCGGTCTCCTTTCTTTTCACAGACTATACATCTTTATTATTTCTTACTTACAATGACTATTAAGGAGCTGATCATATTTTAATCAAGTTTAACCTTTTTAGTCCGGCTTATGATCGTATCTGAATCTAGCTGCAAATCTCAAGATCACTTGGGGGCTTCCTGTTCAAACATAGGTCGTATTCGAACCAAAGAGAACATAGCTATCGTAACCCTCTTGATCGGCTCAAGGCCAAACTCACTTGGGGGCTTCTTGATCGTATCTGAATCATAGCTTAACCCCTTTTGAGTCCGACTTGGATCGTATTCAAATCAGGTCGTTAAAAACCTCTCAAGGTCATTTGGGGGCTTCCCATTCAAATCAGGTCGTTAAAAACCTCTCAAGGTCATTTGGGGGCTTCCCATTCAAACATAGGTCGTATTTGAACCAAAGAGAACATAGCTGTCGGCACCCTCTTGATCGGCGCAATGCCAAAGCCACTCGGGGCTATATGGTCGTATTCGAACCTTAGCTTAACCCCTTTGGTCCGGTTTATTGATCGTATTCGAATCAGAAACCCCTAGCTTTTTGAGTAGAGAGTTAAAATTATGTTTATTATCTGTTGCTTGTCTTTTAGCTTTTGTTGTTTCAATATTTCAAATAAGACAGCCCGGTTTTCTTCACCGGCTTAATTATTGAACAACACAGCAGCCTGGGTTATTCAAGCCGGTGGCTCAAGGATCCAAAGTTCACCACCCGGATTATTAAACCCGGTGATCTAAGGATCAACAAGGACAAGGTATGATTTCTACTTATACGCGCTTACTCGCTGTGTAGCTCTAAAATTTGTATTAACCCCTATCCTTTCTATATATTTGTCTCTGTTCTTTATTGAGGAAAATATATCGGCTGTGAATTAGGGTGTCTACGCCCGTTTGGTTCTAAACCGCCTTGCCAGTCTTTTTCTTGTATTCACAGAAACATAGTTCAAAAATCACAGAGACAAACATTAAATGATGCATACATTGACATCTGGAAGCAGATTCACATAGAAATATTTTATGCACGATGGCATAAGCAAACATGCGGTGTTTTAGCAACTAAAGTTATTACAAGGCTTTATAAGCCTATGAAGATGATCACTGTCCCTCCCTCGCCGGTTCACCACCTTCTGTTTGCTGGAAGTTGGATTTTGACCAATCAAAGCCATTCACGACGACAAATTCGGCTTCATCGTCAATCAGGCCGACTGGGTCAATTTCCGGAGCAAAGGTATCTTCTCTCACAGGTGGGATCAGGTCTGCTACATTCTATGAAGGAGTGGCCATCTTCTTATTTTCACTATCAAAACCCGGCTGGTACTTGTCAACATTGGTGTCTTCTCCAAGACTAGTTGCCTGAGGCCGGACTTCGCGTACACATGCTATGAAATCATCCTGATCAAACGGATACCCGTCCTCCTTTACAGTAGGGTAACCTCTTGCTACATCAGCTGGGTCTAGGTCTGGCACCCAAGCCTTGTAGCGGCTTAGGGCAGTCAAAGCTCCGGCTCGTTCGCAGGAGCGTTTTACTTCTTGGAATCTCGCCGGAAGGATGGACAGCTTCTTCAGGACATCGCTAAGCCGGTTGGGTCCTTGATTTGCAGGAGAGATAGCGGCCAGAGCCCGTTGTGCACCAATGTACAATTGTTCAACCAAGGTGTATACTGCCTTCAGTTTAATCAATGGGTCTTGGCTCAGATTCTTACTTCGCGGACCTGCATATATTTTCAATAGAGTAAGTTGGCGGATCATATTCCGGTTTGGCAAAAATTATACGAAAGGTCAACTCAGGCAGCTTACCAAAGATAGAAGCAACCATCTGAGACACCCGACCCTTCAAACTGTTCAGCTCTGTTGAAATTTCTTTCAGAGCTGTTTCGGCTGTCTCAGCTCGTCGGGTCAGGAGTGTTTTCTCATTTTCCCAAGCCTTCTCCTTGGTAGCAAAGCTGGTCTTCAAATTTTCCATTGCAGAAAGACTCATTTGCAGTTTGGAAGTGGAAGATTTGATTTCGGACTCTTGACTTGCTAGCTGGGTCTTTGCGTCAGATAATTGAGAATTCAATTCAGACAATGCATTCTGTGAAATGTTCAGATAAGTCAAGACTTGGTTTCACATTCCAGTATTTAAATTCAAGATTCAAGTCCCAAGTACTTTACAAATAAACTACTTGACACTTGGGGTCTAATGTATGCCAAATCAAATTTTTACGACTCTACCAACATATTTGAAGTCCCAAGTCCTTTACAAAGTAACATCACTTGGCACTTGGGGGCTAATGTACGCAGTTCAGCAAATTTATCAAGGTTAAACCGGAGTGTTAAATATTTCGCAGATAGTTTTAAATTCTGAAGTACCGATTCATTAATGATCAAAATAAACCGGTCCTTGGGGACTATGGGTGAAGTTTTGTTCTATCGATATCAGGCAAAGATTCAGAGGTAAAAATCTCGGCCTATATTTTAAGTCTATAGGATTATTCCGTTTCTCTCATAATCTGAAGACTTGGGCTGAAGGAATATTGGTAAACCAGAAACAACGTACCTCATACTTCAACTGAAGCTGCTTGACCATCTCGATCTCAGAATCACGACTGGAGTGTACATGACTGAGATAGCCGGATAATATATCACTGGCATTAAGACGGTCATAGTTGGCAACATCAAGACGAACCTTCTGCCTCACCAATGCTTCTTGCTTAGCTGTGCACCGAGCCAGCACCGTTGGATTCCTCGGCTCAACAAAGCGGCTCCCAGTAATTTGAACATCTTGAACACATGGAGACGGCGGGTTGGTTGAGCTTGACGGTCCAGCCATAAAAGGATTTATAGTGGCACTATCAAGGGACGACTCCAGAGGATTTGCTTCATTGAAAATAGGCGGGTCTTCTGGGGCGATAGTTAATGGAGAAGGCGGTCTAGCCGGTTCAGATGCTAGTACTGGCGGGTCTTCTGCTGGTTTTGCTGCCTTCGCCTTCTTGGATTTAGCCTGACTGCTAAGGAAAAATATTGCAGGATAGTCAGCATCAAGATAACAATTGATCAACCTGGAAGAAAAGAGGATTTCTAATTACCCAGGAGCGGTCTTGAAAGCCGGAAAATGTGTTTGTGATGAGTCGCCTGAGGAACGAGACACCTCCTGAAAAGGTAAAAGAAAGAAGTTAAAAGCAATGCAAGGAGCAAGATTTAAAAAAAGTTAAGGACAGTAATAAGTAAACCTCGTTCGGGCGTTTCCGAGGGGTCTGTTGAAGGACGACAGCCAGTTCATCTTCAATATCAACTTCACGGCGGCTTTCATGATGTTGCTTTTTCAAATGAAAGTTGGGATCCAAGTGAGCTAAAGGGTTAGAAGACCTTACTTTAAGGATCACTCGTCGAACTTTGTGTCTTGGTAAGGGCTCTGAGTCGGAGGAAATGATAGTTACCTCTGCTTCTCCGGCTTGACTAGCCCCAGTGTCATCCTGGTAAGGATCAGTGTCAATAAGATTGTTAAAAAAGTTGGCCAAGGGAATCAAGGGCTACCTCCGAGTCAGGCGTGTCATCAAGTTTCCTCAAATCTTCAACGGCGGTTTTCTTTTTCTTCTCCGTTCTCCGGGTCGATTTCTTGGCGTTCATGGCGGCAAGTTTTGCCTTCTTGCCAGCTCCGTGATCATATTTCACTTTCCAAAAGTCAGAGTTGGCCTACAAAGACAAGAGGAAGGATCAGTGATAAACAATACAGCTGGACAAAATACAAAGGAGAAAAGATCAGAATGCCCTTACTTCTGGTACCGGGTTAAATTTACAGAAGGGATTTAACCCCACAACACTGCAATCTTCATACTTTGCATTCACCAGAACATTTGACATTGTGACAACATCCTCCTCGGTTAGTTGAACCGGGGTATGACGGAGAGAGTCGTCCGGGTCTCCACCATATTCATACATCAACTTTGAACGACGGCTTAATGGAATAATCCGCCATGAGATCCAGCAGCGGGTTAGATCGACTCCGGTTAAACCGTTCCCCAACAAACTGTTGATTCTTCTAATAGATGGAAGCAGCTTCTTGCGTTCAGCAACGGTAAGTTTATCTGGCAGGGCGAACTTGGTGTCAAGACGATCGGGGCGGTAACCCGGCAGTGGCTTCTCGTTGGCGGGTGAGATATCCTGACAGTAAAACCAAGTTTGGTTCCAGTCCTTTGGGTGACTTGGTAAAACTGTGAGAGGGAAAACCGCACCCTGCCGGCGCTGAATTGAGATGCCTCCAAGTTCTAAGCTAAGGCCATTCGTGCACTCGTTCTGCCGGTTCAGATAGAAGTACTCTCTAAATAGTTCCACAGTCGGCTCTTGCTGAAGATATACCAAACAGAGAACTTGGAAGTTACAAATATTGGATATGGAATTGGGCCCAATATCCTGAGGATGGAGTTTGAAAAAGTGAAGAACTTCTCTGAAATTTTTTGAGCTGGGCGATGAGAAGCCCGGGTTCATGTGATCAGTAAATACGATCACTTCACCGTCTTTCGGATTGGGCCATTCTTCTTCCGGGTCAGGAGCGCGATAAGACATGATGTTTCTTGAGGGCAGAAATCCAATGAGGAAGAACTCTTTCATACACTCCTCAGTTATGGTTGAGGGGACCCAATTGCAGACAGTGGGTGTCTTTGACAGCATGTTCTACAAGGGACTGGAAAAGGAAAAACAACATGCCGGTTCAATTAAGAGTTAAAGGTTGAAGTTGTAAAACAAGTAACGGCGGCTTAACTAAGGGCTAATGACATATAAGGAAAAGAAAGCCAGAGTGATAAGCTGCCATGACTATAGACTTTCTCAGAAAGCAGATCCTGCTAAGTTTTTGCATAAACAAGTTTCACTAAACGGTTATTATTATTTTGGATCAAATGGTTGACCCAAAAAGAAAAAATTCCAGACCTAAAAAGTCTAGTACGGACGAGTTCATCAGCTAACGAAGCATCTATATAGAAAAAGGGATCTACGGCTATCAAAAATGGATGCCAAACAACTACCGTGCAAGTTATATTTCATTTTTGGATCCCTAGAGGCTACAGAGGAAGAACTACCAGGACAGTTCATGAAGAACGATGAAGAATACCGACGAACTCGCAAAGCCCTAATGCAGATCTAAAAAGATTGAGAAGGCGAGACTTATGGGTACGGATTCACTGCGGAGGTTCGTCGCGTTTTTCTCTGGACAAGTCAGGTCGATGCAGTGGCCTGAGGTGGAGACGAGGAGATCTGCGGCGGTGGCGGCGGCAGAGCTCGAGTAGCAGCGAAGCAGTGAGAGGAGGAAGACGACCGAAGGAGGAGAATGAAAAAGGACCTAAGTGGTACCTATTTGTAAGGGGGTGCGTGAACAGGCGGGCGCGAAAATCAAGGAGACCCGAATAATGATTATCCAACTAAATGGATGCCTCGATTCTCGGAAGGCATTAAAAAATGAAAGATCCGTTGGAAGATGATGTCATGTAGGTTTTTTGTGTTTTCAGAAGATGACGTCACGGCGGGTTACAGAAGTTTTCAGACAGAGGATGGATTCCACCTAAGTATTGAAGATTGACAAAGAACAAAGTTCAAAGTCAACCCAGGGCCTAATGTTGAGGATATTACTACCAGTATGACCCGCCCAGGAGGGGCCGGGTCAGCTCTAATGGCGGGTTAAAGAAGAAGCCTGATAAACATTCAAGATGATAGTTTACTAAATGTATAGAAGGCCCAAAGGCCTGGGACCGGCTTAAGGCCTGATACTGTAAACCGCCATATCTAAGGAAATACTTGTAAAGAAAGGCATGTAAAGGAAGTCACCGAGCCGGACACGATTATGAGCCGGCCGGGACTCTGTAGGCCACCAGGCGTCAACCCGTGTATATAAGGGGACGACCCGGTGGTGGTTTAGGGCAAGAAACAACCAAGTCGATAACCTAGCCGGCGAGTTGAGCCTCTTGGAGATCGAAACCTCTGCAATACCAATCCCAACTAGACGTAGGCTTTTACCTTCATCGTAAGGGGCCGAACTAGTATAAAAACTCTCTCGTGTGTCCTTCATCCCGATTAACCCCTTTAAGCTTCCTAGTGCGATGGCCCTACGACTAAGTCCTTGCTCTAGGACATCTGCCGTGTCAACTCCACGACAGGGGTCACTACGACTTAAACCCTAAACCCTAAACATGATTTAATTTCCTGGCCAGGTAGAACCTGTCGAAGGAAAGACGGCTGGCACCCTCGGATCATACGATGCTTTTGTGCAGTTCCACCAAAATCGACCTGAGCATCCCCGATGGCAAAGATATTGAAGAAGTGTGATTAGAACTGGCACTAGTTCATGAGACATAAACTCATCACAAGTAGAAGCCGGTAGAAGTAGAGAAAGATTGACATGGAGATGGAGCGACGACAGTGGAGCAAGCCGGCTGCAAAAGGAAGATGGACTACCTAGGATGTCGAGCTGTAGCTAGAAGGGCGGTTGGGACGCGACATTGGCCCATACCGCGGTGACCCCCGATTGGGACGCACCGACTGTGGGTTTTCTCCCTTGCCGATGTCGACCGCGTCTACGCAGAACATTGTTCCCTTCCCCCAGCTGCGGGATCAGGCCCGTTGTTCTATGCTTGTGAAGAGAGCAACCTAAGCAAGAAGGCTTGTAGCTTAGGCTCCTGCTAGTGTATATATAGTGGTTTTCTTTTTCTCTCCATATCAACCATTTTATATTGCGTACGTGTCATTCAAGAGTGAAATGATGGTTGCTTCTTCCGACTAACTTACTGTGTGATTTGACTGCTCCTTAGTGGCCCCTACATGTACTCCCCCTACGTGTATGCAACAGTCACACATACATATGGACGCAAAAACGCGCGTGACGCCCTAATGCATGCATGTCCGAGCACACGACGGAACACACACGGTCACGCTCAAGTGCTCAACCTACACGTGCATGCACACACATACTCAGTCAAGGTGAGCTAGTGACCGTATAAACACCGGAATATATATATATATATATATATATATAAATATACAGTGACAGGCAGTGTATTTATCTCGTTTGAAATAAAGCCATATTAACCAGAGAGGAGGCAGTATGGACTAGCATTACTTTGCTGTGTCCCGTCAACTTGCCGAACGAGGAGAAGGTTGCAGGACGGGAGAAGCTTGCGCGTGGTGGCTCGCAGGACAAGGAGAAACTTTTGACTAATGCAAGCTCTCCCTCACTCAGGCGGTGGACGTGCCACAGTTAATTCGGTGTTAGATTGCCAGAAGCATACACTATACTACTAGTGCTATTATTGTTCGACTTCCCAAATAGGCGAACAGCCAAGTGCAAAGTTTACTAGTACTACTACTATAGTCTATAAAGGTACGTACTATAATAGTACTAGGAACCGGATGGAGGAGCGTCTGCACTCTTATTATAATTTTAAAATGTGATAAAGCAATCTTCAACACATTTGGTTCTCTTCGAGGGTTCTCGCATGTGATAATGGAAGTTGATTGCATGGAACACTCGCCACAATTCTCGCTTAATTTTGGCTCATATCCTGTTACAAATAGTAGCGCTCAGTAATATTTCCTCTTTTTTTGTTATTCAGCATGTAAATAGGTCAACAAACCTTGCGGCGCATCTTCATGCGAATAGTGCTTGCTGCACTTTGAATGTGGCCGAGAGCTGGCTTGATGAAACACCTGGCTTCCTACTTCTTTTTTTGTGGGTACCTCGCTTCCTAGTGACCACTGTCTTGGCTGATCATCCTAAGAATGCTTATATATGAATAAATCTCTCTCATTGATGCGGAGCATCCTACGATCATCCCCATGTACACTTCGACTACTCCCCAAGCCCCAAGAGGACATACGATGAGACCTCGACCATACGCCATTGGACACAAGGTGAACTCACTCCTCTTCGAACCGTCACTTTCCACATATGAGACATGGCTACTACCTCATGCATGGACCTTGCATATACTCAGGTACAACTGAGACGACCGTGGAGGATCCAAGGACCAAGGCTAAGCATGGAAGAGGATAAGGAAGAAGAAGTAAGGACAAGCTTTTGGAAAGCCCGGAACTTCCGGCCTCTGCCCAGAACTTCCGGCCCCCGGACCTTCCGACCTTCCCAGAACCTCCGACCCCGGAGTCCAGACCTGCCCCGAGCATGCCAACTCTCTGGATAGCCCGGAACTCGGCCGGAACCTGCCCGGAACTTCCGGAGCTCGGAACTTCCGGCCCCACCCGGAACTTCCGGCCTGCCTGCGTGCAAAGACTCGGGCCAAGGGGCCATGTATCCCCCCTCTCACTTACCCCTTCGTGGGCTAGCACTATATATACTCCCCCACCTCCTCCTAGTTAGGGTTAGCGTTGTGATAGCTCATTTGAGAGATAGAGCTACGCTCATCCATTTAGGATCTCCTCCTTGCGAGAGACTGCGGCCTCTTCGGAGAAGATCCCTTTGGATTCAAGCCCCCTTTCTAAGGGAAGACCCCCCCGTGGATTCAAGACCTCCTCACAGAGAAGACCGGTTACCGTGTATCATCCGTTGTTGACTTTGGATCGTGTATCTTCCCCTTTGTACTCGAGGATCTAGCACATGTGTGACTATTTCTTGTTGGTTGAGTGATTCTCTCGTGTTTCCCCTCGTGATTTCCCTTGTTTTCCCCCTCGTGTTCCTCGTGTTCTTCGCGGGATCCGCTCCTTTCGTGAAAGATCGGGCGATCAGGGTTCTACCCTACATCATCTTGGTATCATGATCCATGTTGATCACGATTTCGGAGCCTCCCCTCTTTGTTTGCCAGCCTAATTTTGTTGATTTCGTCCTAAATTCAAAAATCCCCACCAAAAATAGCCCCAATTTTTTTTGTGATTTGTTGGTTTTGATGATGTTTTGTTGATTTTGATCCATGGATTCGTTGTGTCTCAAGTGGATCTAGCATTCCCTTTCTTTTCCCCCATTTCTATCCACAAAATCTTCCCAATTTTGACCTTGGAAATCGAGTTTTTCCACCCCCATTCTCAGATCTGGAATTTAGGGTTCGTCCCGAAAGAAATTCCACGACCCCCGGAACTTCCGTCCTTACCCCGGAACATCCGGGCTAAACAAAGAGTTTACCCAAAATCCCCCGGCCTCCCCGATACTTTTTCCGCGACCCCCGGAACTTCCGGCCACCCCCCGGAACTTCCGGAGCCCGGAACTTCTGGCCCTAGGCCCGGAACTTCCGCCCTAACCAGAAACTTTCCCCGAAATTTCAGCATCAGCCTCTTTCACCGTTTTGGTCACAACTTTTCGCTCCGAACTCCGATTTGAGTATTCTTTGGCTCGTTTTGAAGTTATCGACGTGACTGAGGACCCCACCTTGGTTTCACCACCATTTGACCCCATCTATTTTTTGGAATTTTGGCATCTTTGCCTAGGCCTTCCACCATATCATCCGCTACACCATCACCGATTTCCGCAACCTAGCCAATTTTGTTCCCCATTGCATATGTGGTTGCTTGAGGAGTGATCTGAGTCTCCTAAGGTGTCTAGGCTACTTAGGGACGGTTGCTTCTTCATCAACCACCACCACCAACATAACTTCCACATAGTTTTGCCCACCTCACACTTCCGCCACCCCAACCTAACCCAATTTTGTTTGTGTTGTGAGTTGTGTCTCCTAAGGTGTTTCGGCGACTTAGGGACCGTGCTTCCAACTCCGACTCACATAACCCAATAACACTCCACTTCCGCATTGCCTACTCACATAACCCATCATTGCATTGCCGCAATCCCATTGAGCTTCCACAACACCACCACCGCATCCCGCTACCACCATTTTGACATTTGAGATTTTGAGTTTGCGGTTTTTCTGTTTCCTAAGGTGTTTATTCTACTTAGGGACGAGTCTCCATCATCTTGGTATCTCCATCAAGATCACCGCCACTCATCATTGACACGGACGGTAACCTCCATATCATCTTGGTATCGTAGTATCCCTCCATTGTATATTCCCTTACCATTGCATTGATAACCCCTAGACCATTTTGCGTCACTTGCCTATCGAGACTAGCCATTTGAGTATTGCCGGCAACATTACTTGTGCACATTAGTGGTCTACACCTTCCATTACATACATACCATACCATATCGGTATCATATTGGTATCATCATATCATCTCTTGTGCCTCAAGTTTGTTCCCGCATATACACAATAGCTATCTTGATTTGTGCATTTCGCAAAGTGGCCATACAAAGAAGAAAAAAAAGAGAATAAAGCTTTTAAGCAAACAAAAAGAGTGAACAAAGAGCTTGTAAGCAAGTGCCATAGCATCATACCACATTGTCATATAAGATCATCTTGGATTATAACACCGGGAACCATATATACAAAGCATACATGGAATAGAAGTCGTTGCATTTTTGTCTCCTATAGGTTGTGCACAAGTGTCGTATCCGCCTATTGAGAAATCGTGCTAGCGTCTCTCTAGAGTTGTGAAACAAGAGAATTTTCCGTGGATTCCACATTTTGAGCTCATTCCTTGGTTGCACGACCCCATTTATCTATCCGTGTGTGTCTTTCCGTGTGCCACATATTGCTTTTGGTCTACTTGTTTCATTTGCGAATTTGTGAATATCTTTCAACATTATTGACTCTTGCTAACATTTTGCATAAAAAATTTATGCCACTATCCTCACCGAGCTCCACCATAAGCCTTATTCGTGCAGGTGTGAGAAACTGACAAGAATTGGTACCAATTGTGCTATTTCCTTGTCCACATTGGAGTGATCATTGATCCAATTTCAACTTCGGTCAAGGTACATTTGGTATTCGTTCTTCTCTTTCTACCACTCACACTTTTCTCTTGGAGTGATGGATAGGAAAGGCATTTCATCTCCGGTCTTCGACAACAACGACGGCGTGAACAACTACATCACCAAAGCGTCCATCTTCGATCTACAACGACAAATGCAAGGCACACAATCAAGATTGCGAGAGCGCGTCGAGAACCTCTCCATTGACATTCGCCACTCCGAAGCAAGGAAAAGGGACTACATCGACAACAAGCTTTCCGCACAAAAGGAGGAGCAAGATGCAAGGATGGAGGAGATTTGAGCCTTGATCAAGTTTACTTCCCCTTTGTCATCTTCAAGGCAGCGGCAAGCACATCGATCCTCTTCGGAGCGCCCAAGCGACACAAGCGCAAGTCATCCACGTCCACAACTCCATGACGACCACCATCACGTTCGTGATCCATCTCGTCATGAAGGGCATGTCACCTCCAAGCAACATGTGCACGACGACAACGAACGACATCTACTACGAGCTCAAGTGCGACACCGCCACCATCAACATGAAGATGCTCGAGATGCGCCTACCTACAGGTCCCAACAAGCCCTACTTCACGCCAAGTCCAAACTTCATGACCACAAGAGAAGACCGCGAGACAAGCACCACCAAGAGCACGCTACGGCTACAACAACCACTTCGGCATCTTCGCCAAGTGCTATCAAGGCATCTCCACCTTTGGACGTACGGCATCTTCGCCTACTTCCCACGAGTATGCCTACATTGACTTCATCAAGTCCAAGGCGACCACCTACAAGTGAGGGTGACACTTCCATCTTCGAAGCCCCTCAAGGAAGATGGCCAAGCATGGGAATTTCCCTTCGGTCATGGAGACGAGCTATGAGGTGCCACATCATATGGACCTCCTACAACAAGACGGCGACAAGAAGGTCGACCTAGGGCCATCCCCTTCGACCACGACGACGAGCACGAACCTCTTCAACAACATGAAGATGGTGCCCATATTGGACTCATACTCCGAGTCAAGCTACGATACCGCTCATGAGACCTTATCTTTGGTCTTCGAGGAGAGTGATGATGTGCCATCTTCGGCCTTCATCCACGGCTACGACCACGACATGATTGAGCATGGAGACATTTGCACCAACATCTCTCCGACAATGACATGTGACGAGATGCCCCAATTGCCATGTGAGGAGAGCCACCACCACATGACTGACATGAGTGACTCCACCACACATGACATTGAGAGCATTTTCTATGAGAAGATGAGTGTGACCACCACTAGCCCCACACTTGCGAGCATTCCACACATCCTATGTGAGGTTGAGAGCCATTTGAGTGACTCCACCAACCATATGAGTGAGAGCATCCGAGAGGGAGTGAGTGAGCCACAACACTTAGTGAGTGAGGTAGTTGACACGGCATCTGAGGCCACTTTGATTTCTAATGACTTAACCTCTACTCCTAGTGTCTTTTCTTCTTTGGTGCTAGGTCTCCTACATGACGACATGCCTACCCTCGACGAGTCCATACCTCCAATGGAGACAATGATGGCCATGGTGGACGATGATGCACCCCCACATGGTTCCATCAAGATGAAGATGACCAGGACTCGGTGTTGACACCTCACCTACAACACATGAGCGATGCTCCAAAGGTAACATAGGTGATGGTGCTTCTCTTGTCCCACTAGTGGACTATTTTACGAATGATTGCTTGCATGATGTTGACACACCTATACCCATGCTTCATGCTAGTGCAACTTCTTCATGTCATGACTTACCTATTTATGATAAATATGATGATGAGCATGTTGATTTGCCTAGTTGTGATGCTATGCTCCATAGGATATCATGTGAAAATTCTTTTGGTCACATCATGTTTGACAATCCATTAACCTTGCCATATGCTATGAGTGAGATATCCCATATTGCATCTTTTCAATCTCAACATAGTGACTATGCATGCCCCATTCACATAAATCTCATTTGCACTTATAGCGTAGATGACGAGATGATGGTCATTGGCTTTTGTTTTTCATGTGATGATATTGCCATGATTCCTTTACATGATTTGTGCAATTCATCTACTATGCCATGCCATGATCACATTGTTTCAAATATGCATTGTTTTGGATGTTGTCAATATTCTCCGTGCGATGTTACCATTAAAGATCATGAGGAGACTCCCATAGTTTCCTCATACATATTAAGATATTTTGATGCATTCCATACATTGCATGATTCTCATAATTGCTTGCACCGTATGCATTCCATGAATAACAATGCTCTACATATTTCTTGTGACGCATTACACAATTTGAGTCTCCATTATGCTATACATAACAACAAAACCTATCATGATGGATGACATGTTTCTATATCACGCATCTCATTTACTTGATCATTGGATATGTTGTGCTCGCCAACACAAGCACGTGCGCATCATGATGGATGATGTGTACATCTACCATGCACACATAATTTTCCCTTTGTCTTTGTTTTGTGTAGGTACTCACATATACTCGTCAACCTCTCAATCCCAAGAGTTGATGAAACGAGCTCTTGAGAACATAGATGACTTGGGATCCCGTGAACTACCCTTCCCACCGCTCTCTTCGCGCAACGACTACGCGCATCTCTCTCACTTGGATCTCACACGGCTCTGGGCTATATACCGCTTCTCACTTCTTGCTCATTTTACCGTGTTCACTTTGCATGCTATGCTTGCTTCTATGCCTTTTCCATGCAATTGTGACCCTTGCTTGCATCTACCCATGATTCACCATTATGCTACTCCTATGTGTATTTGCATGCTTGGTGGAGATCCTTGTTGCTATTGCCATGTTTATCATGTGCCTCATGCTATTGATTCTATTTTGCTCATATCCTCCTTTCATGCTTGTGCTATGTCATGTGAATTATTCATGCACACTATTTGCACCCATGACATGCTTGCCATGATTCCTTCTAGTATGTTGCATCTTTGCACTACTAGCTTGCTTGACTTGATCACCATGATTGCTTTCTTTGTCGCATCACCCATGTTCAACTCTTACTCGCTTTCTTGGGTTGATGACATATATGCTCATGCCTCTCACATGATATATTTTGTTCATTGTCGCTTGCCTCCAATTGTTGCATCTATGATTATTGATCTTGGAGACTTGGACACTTTACTTGTGATGCATGCTTGCTTGATTGCGCCGATTCTATTTGGTTGTTCTCGCATCATATGCCTCCATACTATGAAATGCTCCCTTGTCCTTTCTTATGATGAGAATGATGCATCCACTTGTTGGGTATTTTACCACACGAATGCTAGGTTTTGCATCTCTGGTAACCTCATTTGTTTTTCCAAGTGTTTGTCATGTTCTTTCATGTTGAAGGATTCACAAGACGATACCGTCATGACACAATTTGGTCATGTGAAGGCGTACACGATGTGCAACACCAACATTTGCGAGAATCTCCTAAAGGTGAACTCCTTCTCTTTGAGCCATCCTCAAATATGCATATTGGATGGGTCACTCTTTCATTGTTGTTTCCTTCTTGTTGTCTACATGGTACATCTCGCGAACGGAGGAGCGACATTGACGATTGACTATATGGACCTTCACATTGAGGAGCGCTCAGACTTATTGGAGGCACCTTCGAACCTCCACTCATGCAACAACATCGAGCATTCGTACGCCAACACCTCCATACTTGTTGATTGTGCTCACCCATGTCATGCTCAATGGACATACCATACACATGACAAATTTGCATCTTATGCATGGATTGACTCACAATATGATTGCCTTGTTGCATCTTGTATTCCCATGTCATCCATGATATATGAGCTTGTGCATTTCCTTAGACAATTTGTTGTGATCTTTCTTGATGACAATTTGTTGTATTACCAATCATCAGTTGCATGATCACATACTCATCTTGAGCAACCATTGCCATATTCATGCTAGTGATAAACCGTCTCTCTATGACATCATTTTGCACCGTGGTTGCATTGATCATATTCACAACACATTTGTGTGCACATTGATTGCATTTTCTCCCATGAATGCTTTGCATATCATTCTAGATCATCTTGATAAGCTTCATGCGCTTTGTCACGAACAATCTTGTTGCACAGACTCATTCTTACATGATAGACACTTTGTGTGCGCTAACCATTGTATTTCCGAGTGTCCCTTGTGTTTGCTCTTTTTGCATGTACACCACTCCAGAGACACCTCGGAGTACTTGGATAGCGCAATGTCTTCCACTTCGTCCTACTACAAGTCCATCCACGACAACCGTTTCCATGGTGATGAGGTTTTCGATCCGATGTCGGATCTTTCCCAAGGGAGGGGAGATGATGCGGAGCATCCTACGATCATCCCCATGTACACTTCGACTACTCCCCAAGCCCCAAGAGGACATACGATGAGACCTCAACCATACGCCATTGGACACAAGGTGAACTCACTCCTCTTCGAACCGTCACTTTCCACATATGAGACATGGCTACTACCTCATGCATGGACCTTGCATATACTCAGGTACAACCGAGACGACCATGGAGGATCCAAGGACCAAGGCCAAGCATGGAAGAGGAGAAGGAAGAAGAAGCAAGGACAAGGTTTTGGAAAGCCCGGAACTTCCGGCCTCTGCCCGGAAATTCTGGCCCCCGGACCTTCCGACCTTCCCGGAACCTCCGACCCCGGAGTCCAGACCTGCCCCGAGCATGCCAACTCTCTGGATAGCCCGGAACTCGGCCGGAACCTGCCCGGAACTTCCGGAGCCCGGAACTTCCGGCCCCACCCGGAACTTCCGGCCTGCCTGCGTGCAAAGACTCGGGCCAAGGGGCCATGTATCCCCCCTCTCACTTACCCCTTCGTGGGCTAGCACTATATATACTCTCCCACCTCCTCCTAGTTAGGGTTAGCATTGTGATAGCTCATTTGAGAGATAGAGCTACGCTCATCCATTTAGGATCTCCTCCTTGCGAGAGACCGCGACCTCTTCGGAGATGATCCCTTTGGATTCAAGCCCCCTTTCTAAGGGAAGATCCCCCCGTGGATTCAAGACCTCCTCACAGTGAAGACCGGTTACTGTGTATTGTCCGTTGTTGACTTTGGATCGTGTATCTTCCCCTTTGTACTCGAGGATCTAGCACATGTGTGACTATTTCTTGTTGGTTGAGTGATTCTCTCATGTTTCCCCTCGTGATTTCCCTCGTTTTCCCCCTCGTGTTCCTTGTGTTCTTCGCGGGATCCACTCCTTTCATGAAAGATCGGGCGATTAGGGTTCTACCCTACATCACTCATTTACCCGCAAAAAAGATTAAGCCATATTAACCGGAAAGGAGGGAGTATGGACTAGCACTACTTTTTGGTCTGTTCCGTCAACTCGCAGAATGAGGAGAAGCTTGCAGGACAAGGTGAAGCTCGCTTACGCCTTTTGACTAGTGCAACCTACCCTCGGTGGACATGCATCAGTCCATTTGATGTCAGATTGTCAGAGGCATACACTGTAGTACCCAACATGCGGAGTACCATCATTGTTCGACTTCACGAACAGGCGAAGAGCCAAGCGCAGTAGTACGAGTAGTACTACTACTAGAACCGCATGGTGGAGCATGTGTACTTTTATTTTTTATCTCTGATAAAGTACACGTTTATTTTGGAGAAGGGCGGAAAATGACAGCCCAACATGTAATGAATGATATCGGTCAACCAACCATGCTCGAATATATCTTGGCCTCCGTGCGAGCCCGTCTGTGTGTTCTCGCTCCTCGTCTCTCTCAAGGAACGGCGGGTTGGCTCTTTGCCGTCAATTGAGATCGGTTTGCTCACACTCCTGTCCCACATGTCAGTGATATGCCAAGAGGAGGTGCGTTGACCAACTGGCCATACGCGTACTTGGTTTTGCACCTTCATACTACTCCTCCCTCCGTCACAGTTTACAAGGCGCGCTTCATTATGATGCATTTCTCTAAATGCATTTCCACCACTAGAGAGACTTTAGACGTGTTTGGTTTAATGCTCAATTAATTGGGGCGTGGTAACCGCAATCAAGTCCACAATTTTCTCCATGTACTGTACTACTACGGAGTGGAGTAAGTGCATGCATGTGTGTACCCGGGGTGGAACCACTGCATGCATGTGTGTATGCATTATTCCCTCTAGTAATAGACGTCATGCTATAACTACCAATGCTATTTTTCAGGCCGATCGCTAGTCGCCTTGGTCCCACAGATTTTTTTCTTTTTTCTGAAGCGCGCTGTATAAACAGTGGCGGATGGAGTAGTATGAGCGGATTCAAAGAAGAGCGTATTGATGGTTGCTTCTTCAGAGCAACTTATAGTGGGAAAGGTGGGGCTTATTCTTTGACTGCTCATTACTCACTATTAATGCGGCGCAACGACCGGGCTGAGTCTCCCATGCGGTTGTGCACTACCCCCTCGGTTCTTAAATATACTCCGGAGTATTTGTCTTTCTAGAGATTTCAACGAGTGACTACTCAAATATTTGTCTTTTTAGAGATTTCAAATGGACTGGCACATACGGATGTATATAGACATATTTTAGAGTGTAGATTCACTCATTTTGCTCCGTATGCAGTCACTTGTTGAAATCTCTAGAAAGACGAATAGAATATTTAGGAACGGAGGGAGTACACATACGAAGCAAAATGAGTGAATCTACACTCTAAAATATGCCCATTTGAAATTTGTAAAAAGACAAATATTTAGGAACGAAGGAGTATAATTTTGTGCATGGCACATGGACCCGGATGATGAAGAGGCTTCTGGCAATGCTATCAAGCTTCCATCATTTGTTTACATAATAGATGTACTATACAAATAATTTTCCAGCGACATGAAACTGTACAATGGTGTGAGCTTTTAGCTTTTGTTTCGCGTGTCTTGCCATCGATGCTCTTTCGAAAACAATAAAAAACTAACTTCCTTGCTAATGCATGTCAATTATTAGCATATCAGAGCTAATAATTACATCACAACTGAAGACAGAGTTGTGAGAAGGTGTTAAATTAAAATTGATCCATGCTTTCATTGGCAGCAACGTCCCCCAGCTCTGTCTAAATCAACAAGGCATGTTGGGAAAAAAGTAGCTGTCTGGAGCATGCAACATTCCGATCATTTTGTGCAGTTCCACTAAAATAGAGCTGAGCATCCCTTTTCCAAAGATATTAAGTGTGATTACGATAATAGAGGACTACTGATGAAACAATAAACACACAAATAGAAGCCGATCACCTTTGCAGTCTCTCTTAAGACTAACTAGTTGGAGAAGATTAGGCTCGGAGTTGGATGAGGAGGATAGAGCAAAACCCATCTCCCTTTGTGTAGTCGCACTGAAATGTAGAGATGTTGCCCGTGTGACATTTTAGTACAACTGCACAAAACACTCTTAAGAAAAAAGTGATTTGTGCAGTTCACCAAAAGGTCGCAATAGCAACAAGGTGAAATGGATAGCCCTGTTTGCAAAAAAGAGGTAGAAAGGAAACAATTACTGGCCAATAACAGTTGATGACACATGCGACGACAAAAAAGAAGCATATTCCTTGTCCTAAGGGAAGATAACAACACGGTTGTGTTTGTCTAAAACGGTGTGAGGACGAGAATGCAATATGGAAAGTACGCCGGACGAGCTATGTTTTGGGCAAAGAACTATGGAAGATCCACATGCAACGACGTGGGAAGACGGGCAATGGAGCAAGGCCGGAGGGGATACCTGGAGGTCGTCGGGATGTAACTAGGTGAGCAGCGGCGGGCGGAATCTGCGAGCAGGTGGCGTAGGCCCTGCCGCGCCGGAGCTTGGTCAGAGAGAACGGTGTGTACCGCAGATCGGGATGTGCTGCCTCGGCGCCGTCGAATGGAGAATGATGCACTTCCTCCCTTTCCCCCGGCGGACGGGATGCGGCCGGATCAGTGACCAACGGTGAGAGAGAGAGGCCACCGCACTCCCTTTCCCCCGGCGGACGGGATGCGGCCGGATCAATGACCAACGATGAGAGAGAGGCCATCACAGCCTTGTGTGAGATACTCTAAAGAGCGACAAACCAGGCAGGCAGGTTCCATTGTATATAGTGAGTGGACTACCGTTTTCTCCATAAAAAACTTTTTACATTCTGTGCACGTGCCATTGAGCGCTATAACTTTATTTAGAAATAACGCGGCAACGCGTCAAGTCGAACATTGTTTCATGCACGCGTGGTACACAACCTCCCTAGGTAAACAACCGCTACAGGCGTTCAAATTAGCACATGGGCTGCCATTTCGTAAAGAAATGAGCTCCACCGTGTACCCGCGCGGGTGTGGCTGGGCACGAAGCGTGAGTACGTGCACGGTGCACCTATTCTCTTCTTGTATACGTACACCACCTACGTGGGGTTGTGTGAGAGAGATACAAACCTAGAGAGATATAGTGTGTGGGTTCTTGAGAGTTTTTGGGGGGGTCAATCAAAAAATGTAACATATGCAATGTGTGTGAAATAGAGTCCTGGATATAACATATATATAGCGGGTGCGATCCACGAGAAGAGAGTGGAGGTATCATCGGCTTGAGGTGTCCATAGAATCGAAGAGAGGGATGATGTGTGTGTGTGTGTGCGCGCGATCGATAAAGAGTGACATCGAATTTGTGTGTGCCCACGTCAAAGATATAGAGTGGCTGGCCTACTGGAATGTGAGATGGGACATGTGCAGTTTGTCTCTGTGGCATGGATACCTACCTGCAGCGCTCGACTATCGGTGTGTGGTGGGGGAAGAGGGAGGCCCAATTAACTATAGAGGTACAATGGCTGGTATATGTGTGGAGGAGGAGAGAGGCCTACCTCATGTATTAAGGAGATCGATGTGCCTCTTGTATTAAGGGAGATCGATCGGCATCCATGCATATGTGCAGGAGAGGAATAAGGTTGGGAGAGAGACAAAGCTAGAGTGTTGGAGGGGGTGGTAGTGGAGTTGCTTCTAACAAATGGTGGGATAGGCTTGCTAGACAAACGGAGGGCACACCCGCAATATCAATAAGAGAGGAGATGGCTGCTTGTTGTTTGTGCATGTGCGTGTGAGAGACGGGTCATGTGGCATGCACGAATTATGAGGGGGGACGATGTGGCTGTGATAAGCAGACGTAACTACATAGGAAGATCAATCACGCTTTGTTAGAGAAAGGAGAGACATAACTTGTGAGGTACGTCGATCGATGGGGGGGGTAGTTAAAGTCGATCTAGGTATATGTTGGGAGATTGATTGGTATACATGCATGTGTGTGTTAGAAGCAAATGAGGCACGAGGAGAAGGATAGAAAGAGAGGGATGCATGTAGGAGGTGGTATGAGAGGCATACTATATCGAGGGGGAGGAGTGTGCGAGTACGAGAACGATGAAAAGAGTGGTGGGAGTGAGGCATGGACGGTGACAAGAGAAGAGGGGAAGCTTGTGTTTGTGCTAGGCACACCTGGCTCGAGAGGCATATCGATCGATGTGTGCCATAAAGAAGGGGTTGGGGGCCTACACACACCGTGGGTGAACGACCTAAAGTGAAAAGACGAATTTGCACGATGGAGCTAGAGAATGCTGAGGAAGGGTGAGAGGGATGCGGGCGTGTGCATGCACAAGAGAAAGTTAGCGCTAGCTACAAAGATAAGAGGGTTGTGTGGGTGTAAAAGACGAATACAGATCATATATACTTCATTATAAAAAGCGAATTCGGATATTTGAAGAATTTATCATAGTGTTTCAAACCGACGCATGTGTGAATATATATAACGGTGATACACATGGTGTGGTTATGAACATGTTATACTACATTTAAAATATTTTATCTCTACTCTTATAAAAAACGGAGTTGCTGATGATGGTGTGCCTGCCATCCTGCATTATAGGTCGTCCGATTTATATCTGGCGGATAGCAAGGAAACTATGATGGTTGAAGTTGGCAACAATCATGATTGTAGATTCTTATTGAAATAGAGAAATGAATTCAAATTTAGTTCGAATTGCAGCGGTAGTATAGACATTTGGAATGCACTAAAATGTTGGTATGAGTAGGTTACATGCATTATACAGGAAGCGAAAAAATTTAATCGGACATAACATGGATTCATACTCCCTCCTTCCATCTATATAGGGCGTAATGAGATTTTTAAGACCGCCTTTGACTATTGACAAGATTAATAGTACATGACATGCACAATGTGAAAATTATATCATTGAAAGAACCTTTCACAGACGAATTTAACGGTGTGCTTTGTGTAATTTGCATGTCATATATCACTGCTCTAATATTTGGTCAAAGTTAGCATCGAAAAACACATTAGGCCCTATATAGATGGAAGGAGGGAGTAGCTTTGAATAGCATTTGTATAGTAAAACGGGGCAAGACTCTCTCTTTGTGTGTTGTGAATAGTTTTATTTTTTTCGTTTTATTTTTGGTTGAGGGAAGTGCGAATTGATTTGGTACGTACAAGTACAATATTACTACACGTTAGGCTTGTCCCTAAAATTCAACCCACGTCTTGTTATATCCCGAAAATTCAGATATCGTGCTCCCAGAACTGGCGCCTTCACAACCCGTGCCTTGCTATCCCGAATTACAACGCGCGCGAAAACTCCCTCCAGCTGCCAAATCCCGACACGCGAAATCCCCCTTCTAACCCTGAGCCGAAAGGGCCGCTAGTTCAAATCAGTGGGGGTACTTTTGTAACACACCCTACATTTTGGACAAGCGCGTCCCTAAATCATGCTTCACCCCCTCCCATCGCCCCCTTTTCGCCATTCGAAATCCCAGGCCGCCATAACCTCTATGCTCCAGCCACGAAACCCCACCCTCCTCCGTCCACCACGTCACCGCTGCCCAGCTGGAGCCTCTTCCCCGATGACGTCGTCCACCGCAACATCTCGACGTCCCTCGTCCACCTCCCTGGATGAGGATCCGTCGTCCATCTCGCTGTCCCACCGGTTCAGCCGCCCCGTCCTCCACCTCCAACGAGATGCTCCGACGATCACCTCATCTATTGCGGCTGCTCCATCCCCACAGCGCCGCCTTAACCTGCTCCACCGGAACCACATAATCCTCACCGACTCCTCGGACGAAGCCGAGGCCTACTCGGCGCCACCAAAGAGGTTGTACACTCATCGCATCGCACCTTCTCCTTAACTCGACCTCCCGGCGCCGACGATGCTCCACCCCGCACCCCCATGGAGCGGATACCTTGAAGCCGGCGCCGCGGGCGACATCTCCACGGCTGCTCTCCCCCAGTGTGAGGCCCCTTCGGCGGCGGCATCCATACCAGCCGGATCTGCTGCTACTGCTCCGGCTCTCGCTCACTCGCTCGCGCTGCTGTTGCTCCGGCTCTCGCTCGATCGCTCGCTCGCCCAGCTGCTGCTGCTGCTCTCCCCCTCGCTCGTACTGCTGCTCTTCTCCGATTAAGCCACACTTCAGTCGACTGAATCGACTTTTGGGTCAGTCGATTTTCAGGGGTTGGGGGGGCTCGCCGGAGTTAAGGAAGAGCCACCCGCAGCGGGGATGGGGCTCGCCGGAGAGGTACCCCACTATCTATCTTAGGGTTCAAGGTGGGGGTGGGGGGGCTAGAGGGCTGGCCGGGGCGGCGGTGGCGAGTTGTTTCGGGGCGGCGAGGCGGCGCTGGGGCCAGCGGTTCGGCCGGTGGTGGCTGGCGGCTTAGGGGGGTGCAGGTTGAAGATGAACTGCAGACCCTCCCTAAACTACATGTCAAGTGCCTCTATGCTACCATTGCGTTCAGTTTCGACAGTAGCATTCAGATTCCACAGTAAATTTCAGTTTCGACAGTTAAGTTCAGAGTCAACAGTTTTTACCTCATCTATTGTAGTCAGGTGGTTTTTGGTGATGTTAATTTTGCATCCATTTTACATCATCTATTGGAGATGTTATTAGAATCCCACTTGAGATTGACGATATATGTCTTGTGCTGCTTCAGCCCTGACGTCTTACGGCTCACCGGAGTGCTCCAATGACAGAACGATCCATCACAATAGAGCAGTGCCCTGGACACCGTCTATAGATTCCCCAGATCTTCCTCCACACCTCTGACAGCCACCTCTGCCTCAACTGCTTCAGCGACCAACCCAATGATGCTGAGGTCGACACGGCTATGGCAAAGAGGTTGTACACTTGTTGCATCACTTATTACTATACATTCACGTCGATCCATTAGGGCTATTTTGGTTCAATGGAAAAACATCGATCCACTGGTTGTTACCATCACTCTAAATTTCTGCATGCTCTCCTTACATAATCTCACCATATTTTTTTCGTATGCATGTCAGATATTGTACACGGTCATGCTGAACATGTAGAGAAAAAGAGAAGATTCTTGCGCGGCAATACAATGTCATGCAGACATCGCTCCATGGTGGGTTCAATGGAAAACCCTCCCCACCCCTCTCCAGATTGTAATCTAGAGGAAGATATCTGTTCTGAGGCGGATTCAGATGCCGCTGACCACTCCTATTTACCCCCCAAGGTGTTTGATCTACCTTAGCATGATGATGTTAGTCATATCATGCATATGTTGCCTTGCAGTGCCTACTTTTGACATCATATATGTCATCTGCTTAGTTTAGACATGTTCTATAATGCCACATGTTTAGTTTCTATAGCATATATGGGAATTATGCAGTCTCATGTCTTTTAGCCAGCCATAATATATGTGTAATGTGCAATGCCATCCTGTTTAACCAGGCATCATATATTTTAATGATATCTTGCCCATCCTTTTCTTCATTACATTTCCATTTGTCGACAATGTTTGTACATTAAACTACTCTTCCTGTGAATCAACCATTTGGGTGGGAGATGGAAAAATCTGGAGTGAAAATAAGGCCTTCAGAGCAGACAGTGCTACCTGTCGAAGTAGATCTCTTTTTGGGTCCCGATAGCTCCTCAGAGATGGATTCAGAGACAGATGATCAGTCCTATTCCCCCACTGAGGTGTATGCTCTAACTTGGCACGGTTATACTTCTCATATCATGCATACGGTGTCTTGCATTGCATAGTTTAGACATCATATACACAATATTCAACACCATGTTATTAGTTCAGACATCATATCGAATGCCCTCTGTTTAGCATATAAATCACATATGTGAATTAAATGATGCGATCCTGATTACTTAGATAACATGTAGGTGAATTATGTCATGCGATCCTGTTTAGTTATTCATCATATATTTGAATTATGTTATTCTATGCTATCTTGTTTAGATGGACATCATATATGTGAAATTATGTCATGCTATCCGTTTTAGTTAAACAATATACATGTCAACTATTTCATGCCCTCTTTTTTCCACACTATCTATTGCATCTATCTATCATACAATGTTTGTACATTCAACTATGTTTCCTGTTTATCAGCCATTTGAATTGTAGCGGGTGATGCCAGTATCTAGCGGACTAAAAACACGGTCTTCAAATAAAACAGTGCTACCTCTTGGTGGAGATAGCACCCCGGTTGTACATGCACAAGAAGCATCCCTACCACACATAACCCAAACTCTCGCAGATTGTACCCCTACTGCGATGGACAGAGAACCAGCTTCACCCAATCTAACCCCAACCCCAGCCGATAGTAACCCAGTTCCTGCTGACACAGCACCATTGCCACCACAGAGCTCCCAAAAAAGAGCAGTTAGTAAGGCAGCTCCAGTGCCCAAAGGGCCAGTACTATCACGACGAACCCCAACTCCACCAGTTAGTATGCCTATTCCTGTGGAGGAAGCACAACCAGCTAGTCATAGTTTAGCATCTATAACATTTGATGTTGTTAAATCGTATGTGCGTATCTTCCCATCTTGGAAATATTATACTGAAGATGAAGGAAAATGCTAGTTGCAGGTGTTTGTCCAGGAGTTATGTGTAAGTAATGTTATTCATGACAATTACTTTGCTTCGTCCCATACATCCTACCTCCATGATGGTTATAATACAACAAATTTTCCCATTTTTCTCTATAGAGAAGGACCGATTTGGAAACTCAGGATGAGGTAACCTGTGCTAATACCTCTGCTATCTTCAAGAATGCTTAGTGGCAGTATCGGAATTACCTGAAGAAAATGTACTTCACCGGTAAAGAAACTCATCAAATTCCCTTACGTTCTCCTGAGACACATTTACTGGACGATGACTGGGAACGCCTTGTTCTGTACTGGTCACGAACCAAGAATGTGGTAAGGTTTATGAGCTCATTTTCTATTTTTAAGTATTATATTCTTGCATCTTACTGTACTCTGTTCATGTAGAACAAGTGCCTAAACCTGAAGAACATCTGTTCTAATTTAAGATTCCATTGCTATCCTAGTTAAAAAAGCGCTAGGCGTTAATTGTGCGTTTTGCCACCACCTTGCGCTTTACTGACCAAAGCGCATGCTTATGCACAGTTATGCACATATTATGCGTAGTTATGCGCAATGCGTTTTGCCAACGCCTAGAGCCTAGGCACGCTTAAGCGCTCGCTTAGGCGCGCCTTTTTAAACTATGATTGCTTTGCTCTTGTATCACTGTATTTACTCATACAAACTTATTTTTAAATTGAAGGATCCAATCGAAACTCCAATGGCACAGCAGGTATGTTCACGCATGTTTCTTTAACTGGTTTGCTCTTATCAATAGCTCTGTTGATTTCAATTTCAATTGTATATACAGTTGACTTTCATATCATGCACATTACTAGCATCACAACAGAGCCAATAGTGTTGTTGTACATGTAGACCCGTGGTACCCATCTGAAATCTTGTTGTGCCGTGTAGTTTCCCATGCTTTTTATTCTTTCACTGCTGCTTTGTCTTGAACTGATATGATTTGAACCATGTCTTTATTTTGATTTGGCAAGACAATGCAGTGACCATAGGACATAGATATATGTTTGTTTGATACTTTTATTATGTACTAGTACTTGGCAATAGAAGACTTGGTAGTTTAATCCTGTCCACCTTACTAATGAACTGATTCACCGAAATGAGTTTCATATACTAGTACATGCGAAAATTGTTATGTGTCTGCTTGTTTCTTCTTTTAGAATGCTGACAGAATATTGGGGAAGAGTGCCTTATTAAGCAATGGTAAAGGAAGTAATGCCGATAAGGTTCAGGATAGTGACACATTCTTGTTGATCTCCAACAAAGCTGATAAAATAGCTAAGGAAGACTATCTTGAGGACAGCGAGACAACCCCAAAGTCCTGTCTTGGTTTAGTGTTCGAGTTACTAGCCACTACCGCTTGCACAAGCTATTCAAACTCACTGTCTGAATCAGTTCGGTTTCTTGAGTCTCAACTACAAGCTGAAAGACATTGATCAGTTGTGCTGCGACAACAAGCGGAAGGACTGTAGAAGTCCCTGGAGCATTCAGATGAATACTTTCTGGTGCAATAGCAAGCGTTGGAGGATTTTAGCGCCAAACAGGACAAAGCTAATCAGCTTGCTAAGCTTATTGCCAGCATGGTGGATACCCAGGATAACGTTTCATGAGCTCTTCTGAAGTTGTTTCAGTTATGCTCTTGTTTTGCTGTCGCGTTGATGTAGGGTAGAGACCCTAATCGCCCGATCTTTCAAAGGAGCGGATCCCGGGGAAAACACGAAGAACACGATGATGAACGGAAGGAAAACACAAGAGGAAATCACTAAACCGACACGAATAAGTCACACATGGGCTAGGTTCTCGAGTACATAGAACGATACACGAATCCACGGACAACTAGGGATGATACACGGTAACCGGTTCTTCTCCGTGAGGAGGTCTTGAATCCACAAGGGGATCTTCCCGTAAAGGGGTCTTGAATCCAAGGTGGATCTTCTCCGTAGAGGGGCCGCGCTCTCTCTCGTGGAGTAGATCTAATATGGATGAGCAATGCTCTATCTCTAAAATGAGCTAAACCAATGCTAACCCTAGAAAGGAGGTGGGAGAGGTCTATTTATAGTCTAAGTGCAAATGGGGGTGAAAGTAGGGGTACATGGCCTCAGGCCCGAATCTGGACGCAACTAGGTACCGGACGTCCGCTGGTGACCAGACGTCCGGAGTCTTAGGAGCGGCCGATCGTCTGGTGTCCTCCGGACGTCCGCTAGTTCTACTCTGTGATGGGGGTGCCGGACGTCCGGAAACGTCGGTCTTCTGCTGACTTTGGTTCGGGTGCAGGTGCGCCGGTCGTCTGGTCCGGACCAGACGTCCGCTCGTTTGCTTCGGGTGCCGGGGCACCGGTCGTCCGGTCTGGACCGGACATCCGCTGGTGCTTCAGGCGCCGGACGTCCGGTGGCTGGGACTTTTCCTTCATCCCTCCTTCTTCTCCGTCTTCTCGTCCATCTTCCTCTTCTTCTTGTCCTTGCTCCTTAGCTTCTCCATGGTACCTGAGTATGCACAAAGTGTCCATATGAGGTAGTAGCCATGCTTCATGTGCATCGAAGTGGAACTGTGAGAGGAGAGATGTCACCTCGGTTTCAAGAGCTCTTGCACGTGATCGAGTCATGGGTCCACTAGGCACTTGATGAGATGATGGTAGGTCCATGGGGATGACCTTGGGATGCTCCGCATCATCTCCCCTCCCTTGGGGAAGATCTGACCTCAGATCGAAATCCTCATCACCATGGTACGGGGAGAGATCTTTGACGTTGAAGATGTCGCTCACGGAGTACTTGTCACGTGGGATGTCGATCTTGTATGCATTGTTCTTGTAGCGGGCAAGCACCTTGAATGGTCCATCGGCTCGTGGTAGTAGCTTGGACTTGCGTTCGTTGGGGAAGCGTTCCTTGCGAAGGTGTAGCCACACTCAATCACTAATGTTGAAGACCATAGGTTGCTTGTTGAAGTTGAGCTTGGTCGCAAGGCGTTGAACTTGGCGCTCGATGGTGTTTCTTGTATCTTCATGCACCGTCTTGAGATGTGTCACACGCGCACTTGCATCCAAATTGATGCGCTCTTGGAGTGGTAGAGGAAGAATGTCCAATGGTGACAATGGGTTGAATCCGTAAACGACCTCGAAAGGAGACTTGCCGGTTGTTGAGTGTCTTCCGCGGTTGTAGGCATACTCGGCGATGGGTAAGCACTCCTCCCCCTCCTTGATGTTCTTCTTGATTAATACTCGTAGTAGAGTGGAGAGTGTACGATTCGTCACCTCCATTTGGCCGTCGGTTTGAGGGTGGTACGCCGTGGAGAAGAGTAACATGATTCCGAGCTTGGCGCATAAGGTCTTCCAAAAGTAACTCAAGAACTTGACGCGGTAGGGAGCGTTGTTCCGAAGAGGTGCTCCAGGGATGATGTCGATGCGGTGCGCAATGCTGCATAGTGGAGGTAGTCCCGGAGGTAGCTCATCGGGGAAAACATCTTGGAATTTCTGCAAAAGAGAAGACAACACTAGAGGAAGAGTGTAAGAAGTGTTAGTTTGTGGGGCATTGTCCTTGCACACAAGGACGTAATGTAGGACACTAGATGGGTTCTCACACACTTCTCTCATCTCACGTTTGGTGGCAAATAGAACTAGGTTCTTGTTTTCGCTCATCATGGAGGCACTCGATTTTGGCTTGTGGCGCTTACTCTCTTTTTGGTGGCTCGCTCTCTCACTATGATCTCCACGATGGGTGGCGTGCTTGTCGGCGATCACTTGACTTGGCGACATTGGACGGAGGACGTACTCCTTGCCCTTCATTTTGAAGATGTAGTGGTTCGTTAGGCCATTGTGTACGACTCCTCTATCGAATTGCCATGGCCGTCCAAGGAGAAGATGACAAACGGTCATTGGAACGACGTCGCACTCCAAGGTGTCTTCGTAGGCGCCGATCTTGAAGGAGACTTGTACTCAGTGCTCAACTTGGATAGTGCCGGAGTCGCTAAGCCATTGCACTTTGTATGAATGTGGATGCTTCGTCTTTGGCAATTGGAGCTTGGAGCAAAGTTCTTCACTTGCGAGATTATGACAACTTCCTCCATCGATGATGACCTTGGCGGATCGTCCATTGATGCCGGCCTTGGTTTGAAATATGTTGCATCTTTGGTCTTCTTCTTGGTGATGTTGGAGGGTCAAGACTTTGGAGACAACAAGTGCGGGACTTGAGTCTTCATCACAAAAGACTTGTTCTTCTTTATTGTTCACTTGGCGGTGCATGGCGACTTGCTTGAGGGCTTCCATTTCGCCTTCGCTCATGGATTCATAAGTGCCATCGTCGTTGAAGACCATGGTTCGCTTGTTGGTGCACTCGTAGGACTTTTGGCCTCGGCCTCCGCAAGTGAAACACTCGAAGGAACTCATCTTTACGGTCTCATCGGTTGGGGTAGATGATGAAGAAGCTCTCGGCTTGAAGTTGCTCATAGGAGGATGGCTTGTAGTTGACGAAGCTTTCTTGGAACTTGACTTGTCGCCGGTACTTGGTGATTCTCTAGTTGAGGTAGGAGTTGCCGAAGTGGCGGGAGCTTGATAAGAGGAGCCGTAGGTCTTGGACGAGAACTTGGCATATTTCCTCTTTGGTGGCTTGGTGCACTAGCTCGATGAGATTTGAGTATGGTTAGAAGTCGGTGATCTTCTTGATGGGATGGTTGAGGCCATTCAAGAAGCGTGCCATTATTTGTTCATCGTCTTCCATGACATTGGCTCTTATCATTGCAATCTCCATCTCCTTGTAGTATTCTTCAACGCTCTTGGTTCCTTGCTTGAGTTGTTGGAGTTTCTGGAAGAGGTCGCGGTTGTAGTAGTTAGGCACGAAGCGTGCTCTCATGACATCCTTCATTTGTGCCCAAGTAGTGATGGGTGGTTCACCTCTTGCCTCGCGGCGCTCTATGATTTGTTCCCACCAAATGAAGACATAGTCTTGGAACTCAAGAGATGCCATCGCGATCTTCTTCTCTTCTTCATAATTGTGCAAATGGAAGATCTTGTCAACTTTCAATGCCCATGAAAGGTATTCTTCGGGATCGTTGCTTCCGTTGAACTTGGGCATGGTGAACTTGAGCTTGTCGTAGTGTTGCTCTTCATTGTGTTGGGGTCGGGGATGATGACGCCCATGTTGTAGATGATTGCCCAACTCGTGGTGTTCTTGACGCGGAGGGTTGTCAACCTCGTGTTGCTCTTGTCGCGGAGGATTCCCATTGCCTTCATGCTCTTGATGAACTTGATGGTCTTGGCGAGCTTGTGGAGGAGCGCGTCGAGCTCGAGGAGGAACTAGACGATGCAGGCGAGCTTGAAATCGTCGTTCATGAAGTTCTTTGCGAAGTACTTCCTCTTGTTCACGTGCTTGTCGGCCTCGGCCGGCAACGGCTCGACTCGCATCACGTAGAGCTTGTTGCGCCTCAAGTGCTTGAGCGCCACGGAGTTGTTGTTCTTGACGTTGAGCCTCGGCATCTTGTGCATTTTGGTGTAGACGCGCGCGTTCTTCCTCTTCATGTTGTCGTTGTTGTTGCCGTTCTCGAGCTAGCGCAAAGGCTTCTTCGGCTTGACGTCATCGGTGCTCTTGAGAGTCGGTGTCTCGAAGTGGATTGAGGTTTGCTTGACGGTCGGTGCGCGCGGCTCCACGAAGAGTGTTCGATGTCGGTGTACTTGAGCCGGAGAGGGTAAAGTCGGAATGGAAACTTGAACGGCTCCTTCTTGAAGTGGAAGAAGAGCGATTGAGCAACAAAGCGCGAATCTCGTCCATCCTTGCGTCATTCTCTTGCTTGTGATCATCGAGCTTGTGGTCGAAGTAGTCCCTTGTACGTTGCTCGGAAAGTCGCAAGTCGGCGGCAAGGTTGTCGATGCGTTCACTCATAGCTTGTTGCTCTTGATGCAAAGCACGTTGTGCACCAAAGAGGTGACTCTTGGTGACGAAGGAGTTCATGTCGTCGTCTTGCTCCATGAAGAGTGGGTTTGTAGAAGTACTTGGCCTATCCATCATTCCAAGACAAATGTGAGTGGTAGAAAGAGAAGAACGAATACCAAATGTACCTTGACCGAAGTTGAAAGTGAATCGATGATCACTCCAATGTAGGACAAGGAAATAGCCCAATTGGTACGAATTCTCGTCGGTTTCTCACACCTACACAAGTAAAAGATTATGGTGGAGCTTGGTTAGGATGGTGGCACAATTTTTAATGTGAATGTAAGCAAGATTCAATAATGTTGGAGAAGATTCTCAAGATGCAATGTAACAAGTAGACCAAGCATATACGATACACGGAAACACACGCGCAAAAAGATAAGTGGGGTTGTGCAACCAAGGGTGAGCCAAAATGTGGAATCCACAAAAATGCTCTTGTTGCACAACACTAGAGAGACGCTAGCACGATTGCACGATAGGCGGATACAAGAACTTGTGCACAACCTACTTAGCAAAAATGCAACGACTTCTATCCCAAATATGTTCTATGCAAGGTGTTGCTATGATATGATCCAAGATGATTGAGTATGACAATCTTAATGTTGTATGATGCTATGGTTCTTGCTTAAAAGCTCTTTGCTTATCTTTCCTCTTTTCTTAAAAGCTTGGTTGGCTCGTTGATGTTTGAGCTCTTTTCTCATGCAATGCTTGACGAACCAAGATAGCAAGTGAGTATGCGATGACAACTTTGTGACACAAGAGATGATACCAATATAGGCAACAATGATGTATGTATGTATGTATGTATGCTATGGGAAGTATGATCACTAATGTGCACAAGTCTCGTTGCCGACAGTACTCAATGGCTAGTCTCGAAGGGTAAGCAACGCGAAGGAGTAAGGCGATGATGGCTATCAATGTAATGGCAAGAGTGATATGTCCAATACCAAGATGAGGTTACCGGTCTTGCTTCCGGTATGGTGTCAAAATGGTGGCACGAATACCAAGTCGTAGTCGAGGTGGTTGTTGTTGATGACGTGTTCGTGGCGAAGATGAGCGGCGGTGATGTCGATGTCGAACCGTACCTAGATAGCCGAAACACAAAAGGATACGGTACCGCAACTCAAATTCTCAAAACCAGGTGCGACCAAAATCGTCAGAGTAGGTAGAGGTTAAGCGGTGGTGTGGGTTGGGATATTGGCAATGTTTGCGGAAGTCGGTGGTGGTGTAGTGGATGATCTGGTGGAAGCCTCAAACAACAATTTGAGCGAAATCAGTTTCAGAGTAGCGGCCGTCCGAAAATGGACGGATGTCCGGTCGCCGGTCGTCCGGTAAGGTCAGACGTCCGGTGCTTCCTGGGTCGCCGGACGTCCGATGAAGTGACGGTCGTCCGGTGGTCGGGGTCAACGCGAAATTTCAGATCCGGAGGGTGGTTTTGGGGATTTGGGGAGGGATTTCGAGGTGGAGATGGTGGGGGAAGGCTAGATCCACTTGCAACACAACAAATTCACGGATCCAAACCAACAAAACATCATCAAAACTAACAAACACAAGAAAAAATTTTGGGGCTATTTTTGTGGGGATTTTCGGATTAGGACAAAAAACAACAAAATCAAGCTAGAAAAAGGAAGAGGGGGCTCCGAAATCATGATCAACCTTGCTCTAGATACCAAGATGATGTAGGGTAGAGACCCTAATCGCCCGATCTTTCACGAAAGGAGCGCATCCCAGGGAAAACACGAAGAACACGAGGATGAACGGAAGGAAAACACAAGAGGAAATCACTAAACTGACACGAATAAGTCACACATGGGCTAGATTCTCAAGTACATAGAACGATACACGAATCCACGGAGAACTAGGGAAGATACACGATAACCGATTCTTCTCCGTGAGGAGGTCTTGAATCCAAGGTGGATCTTCTCCGTAGAGGGGCCGCGGTCTCTCTCGTGGAGTAGATCCGATATGGATGAGCAATGCTCTATCTCTAAAATGAGCTAAACCAATGCTAACCCTAGAAAGGAGGTGGGAGAGGTCTATTTATAGTCTAAGTGCAAATGGGGGCGAAAGTAGGGGTACATGGGCCTCGGGCCCGAATCTGGACGCAGCCAGGTACCGGACGTCCGCTGGTGACCGGACGTCCGGAGTCTCAGGAGCAGCCGATCGTCCGGTGTCCTCCGGACGTCCGCTACTTCTGCTCAATGATGGGGGTGCCGGACGTCCGGAAACGTCTGTCTTCCGCTGACTTTGGTGCGGGTGCAGGTGTGCCGGTCGTCTGGTCCGGACCGGACGTCCGCTCGTTTGCTTCGGGTGCCGGGGCACCGGTCGTCCGGTCTGGACCGGACGTCCGCTGGTGCTTCAGGCGTCGGACGTCCGGTCCCGGCCGGTCGTCCGGTGGCTGGGACTTTTCCTTCATCCCTCCCTCTTCTCTGTATTCTCGTCCATCTTCCTCTTCTTCTTGTCCTTGCTCCTTAGCTTCTCCATGGTACCTGAGTATGCACAAAGTGTCCATATGAGGTAGTATCCATGCTTCTTGTGCATCGAAGTGGAATTGTGAGAGGAGAGATGTCACCTCGGTTTCAAGAGCTCTTGCACGTGATCGAGTCATGGGTCCACTAGGCACTTGATGAGACAATGGTAGGTCCATGGGGATGACCTTGGGATGCTCCGCATCACGCGTTTATTTGCACTGGTGGCCAATTTTGACGGCCAGTGTATGTAATGTGCTGCTTTGTTCCCTATATTTGCACTGGTGGCAAACTTTGATGCCCAGTGGATGTAATATGTGTAATAGCGGTAATAGGCTAGCATTAATTGCTTGCTTATTTATTTCCTTATTGTCTTGTTTAGTTGTTTTCTTGTAGTCACTGCAGTTCTTTTTCTGTTTTTTTCAAGTGGCCACAATAGCCTATTTTTGGTAACTAGGCCAAAATAATCATGGCAACACACGGACTGTTGTAACCATGGGCCTCCTGCAGGCCGTATGATCCATGGGCCTTCGTCCGGCCTTAGGATCCATCGGCCTTCTATACGGGCCTTAGGGTCCATGGTCCTTCTACGGGCCGCAGGGTCCATGGGCCTTCTACGGTTGTATGATCCATGGGCCTTCTACGGGTCGTACTATCCATGGGCCTCATACGGGCCGTAGGATCCATGGGCCTTCTATGGGGCGTATTATCATTTCGCCAATCATGGGCAGTACTATTCGTGGACCATAATGGGCCATTAATAGGCCGTATTTGATAGCTCTATGAAAACAGCCCAACGGTTTTTTTTACATGAATTAACGGTCCGCAAACGGGCCGACTGTAACGATGGGCTGAATTTGGCCCACAAGCAGAAAATGACAGTAACGGGCCATATGTAACCGAATGCTGCAAATGAGCCCAAGAATCAATGGGCCCTGAGAAGGCCGAAAGATAACTTGGGCTAGAAACGGCCCAATGGAATAACGGGCCGTTAATGGGTATAAAGTGATACACTATTCATTACGGGCCAGTTTCACCATGGGCCGTTAATGGGCCAAGAGTTACAAAGGTCCTCATATGGGCCGAAAGAAGTCATGGGCCACACATGGGCTAGAAGTTAAAACAGGCTGAATCATATTGGACGGCCTAGATGACGCTACTGGGCCTAATTCGGATTGGGCGTAACGGGCCCTGGGTTAGCGGGCTGTAAATGGGCTATATGTGAATATGCCATTAACAGGCTTTCCGTGGGCCGGCCTGCCACCTTTTGACCAAGTCAAACGGGCCGGCCTTTTCACATGAATGAGCCTCTGTTGGGCCGTGCCACGTGTCGCCGTATCATAGGCGCCTTCGGTCCAATGAGCGGATGACATCTGTCCCAACGGTGAGCCGACACGTGTTTCCTCCAGCCAATGATGATTTTACACGTGGAAAATCCCCATTGGTCAGGGCTGTTAACGGGTTATCGGATCCAAAACCCGACCCGGTAGCTTAACGGCGTTCCGTTACGGTGGATGCCACGTGTCGGTCACCCTTGACGAAAGCACTTCTGTGACGCGCGATTTATCGTCATGGAAGTGGACACTTCCGTGATGATAATTTTGGTAATGTCATGGAACACTTCTACGACAGCACAGGTATGACTATCTTGATTCTGTCATAAAATCGTCATGGATGTACATGCATGACAAAAAACGCGACCTACTGTGACAAACACGTATCATCATGGAAGTGTATTTTTTTGTAGTGAAGCATGATGGTTTTCGGTAGGGAACGTCCCACCTTTGGGGACGAAATGATATCCATTGCCTCTTATTGCTTTCAAGTTTTTTTCTCGTGTCAACATAGAACAACAGGAGTGTTGTGTGAATTTTTGTGATTTTTCGGGGTTTGTTTGGACATTTTTATGCATTAACTGAGTTTTCAATGCATTTATGTGCATAATTCAAATTTGAACTACATGTGCATGCTCCAGTGCATATAAATTGGTTGAAAAATCAAATCTGTGTCCTTGGGTGCATGCCTAGGTCCCATGTAAGAAAGGGAATGAATTTCAAACACCATGGCACCGTTGATTGCCGGCAAAACATTGAGATGTGTGGTTTTTAAATTCTAGTAAATCCAAAACTCGTCTGAAATTCATGAAACTTGGCATGCTATCATGGAAGGGCACCCGACATGCTGTGGTATTTTTCGTGTTCATTTTGAGAGAAGGTGCACTCGAATAATGACAGCCAACAAAGGCATTTTAAAAAAAGCTGCCACTTTAATTTCTCAAACGTTTGTATAATTCAAACCGTGTGCGTTCGGTTAACCATTCATGTGACGCCATGTGTCTTGGTTTTAGTGGCTATAGGAGGTGCCATGTGGACAGCTGCTTGACTAAATGGGAGGCGTGTGAGCGCAATCCGGTGCGCAGGCTCACCGGGAAGTGTACAAGCTGTTCAACGTAGGATCTCTACATCTCTTCAACGCAAACGGTTCAGATTATGGTATGCAAATTAAAGCCAGACTTCGACACTAAGCCAAGAGACACTGTGATTTGTCAGAATATGCAGCTAAAAATAAATATCACTATCTATTTTTTGCAACTAAAATTCAGTAATTAAGCATAGATTTCATTCATACTAGAGATTAAGCAGTCGTTCTCACCGGGAAGCGAGACAGCCTTGGAATGCCGCCTGCATCGCTCCCACTGGTCTATATTAATGGCACCACCGAGCGGCCGCACCCCCCCATCCTCGCCACACACACAATTCCTCTCTCTTTGCCCGCATCCTCGATGCCGCTCTGAGTCCTCAAAGCCGTCAATGTACGAGGATGCTGCCAAAGCGCCCCATCGGAGAGAGTGGTGACGCCAAGGCTGCTGAAGCACTGGAGCACGGCGTGAATATGGAGACAGAGGTTCTCGTCCCCGCCTACGAGGTGGAGAACGAGGTTGCTAACAAGCGGAGGCGGGTCGAGAAAGAACCGCAAGCGACTCCAGCAGGCCTAGACTTCATTAAAAACCTCCCCGATGATATGTTGATAGTCATCATATCCCTCCTCCCAATCAGAAATTGGGCGAGGACAGCCGCTGTTTCCTGGCGGTGGCGCACCCTACGGCTCCGCACCCCTGTCGACCTCCTCCACGCCCACAAGCTCTGCCATGGCTATCGCCAAAGCTTGGATGCATTCTCCCAAATCCTCGGCACTCACCATGGCCCAATCAAAGGCCTTATCGCAGGCAAGTTCTGTTCCAATGGCAAGGAGCGAGCCAAGCTTGACGAGTGCTTCCGATCCCGCGCCATAGATCAGCTCGAGAAGCTAAGTTATAATGATGGGCTTATGAGCTTGCTGCCAACGTCCGTGCTCTGCTTCGCGCCCATTGTCGTGGTTTTGTCACGGCAGATGTCCTAGAGAAAGGACTTAGTCGTGGAGCCATAGCAACGGGTTAGCTTGAAGGGGTTAAAACGGACACAGGGACGGGATAGAGTTTATACTAGTTCGGCCCCTTCGATGAAGGTAAAAGCCTACGTCTAGTTGTGATGGAATTGATGGGGTTTCGATGACTAGGGAGCAAAACAGCTTCGCCTATGTCTCGAGTTGTTGTCTGTTGTCCTTGAACCGCCGCCGGGTTATCCCCTTATATACACGGGTGACACCCGTCGGTTCACAGAGTCCCAACACCGGTCGATATTCGTATCCGGGTTGGTCTCTCCTTATTCCTAACTTACAATACAAGTTTATATACAAATTCCAGTTTACAGCTACAAGTCTTGAACCGGCTACGGGCCTTAGGCCCTCATCTGCCTTCTTGGGCTTTATCACTTCTTGAACTACTGATGAAGTTGACCCGGCCCAGATAGGCCGGTTTACGACCAGCTGTAATATCCCCAACATTAGGCCCCAGATTGATTTGAACAGGTTCATGTCAATCCTTTAACAAAAACTTCATCTTCAACGTCTTCTCATAAATTGGTGAACCGCCATGATGTCATCTTCTCTGATTATTGTAAACCGGAGTGACGTCACCTGTCATAACGAAGATATCCATTATGCTTCTTTGTTTAATATATGTACGGAAATCGAGGCGACAGCTCTCTTTTGTGGCCCCTCTATTGTCGTGCCTGACACATGTCTTTTTGCCTTATAAATAGGACCGAAGGGTCATTTCCTTTCTCTTTCCCTTCTTCCCCTTCTACTTCATCTTCCTCGCATCGCCCGGCTTCAGAGCTCCGCCGCCACCGTTGACCTCTACCTCAACCTTGGCCGCTGCATCAACCTGGGCGCACCAGAGCATCGCGGCAACCTTCCGCGTCTTCCTCAGCTCCGGTAAACCTTCTATCCTTTCCCCCGCAGATCTATTTTAGGGTTTCACAGTTCTTCAGTATTCATCGTCTGCCTCTTGCTCATACGATAGATCTTTAGATGAATCCGCAAATCTTTATTCTGTGCAATGATAGTTGTTTGACCTTCGCCTTCACTTATGCATCTCAAAACCATAGATCTATATGAACGTTTTGCTCATTGGTTCGGTACTGCTCTTTTTGAACCTCTAAGTATTCATCTCTTTTCTGAACTTGCTTCACATCCAATGCTGTAAAGAAATCTTGTGAAACCTGTTTCTGCGTACTTGTCCATCCGCAATCTCAGCTGTTTCAATGCTTAGATCAGGCGGTTTAACCTTATAGAAAAAATTTCCAAACCGGTATATGCCATTAGTCCCCTTGTTGAACCGCCAGATGTTTGTTGCTTCATAAAACCCCGGGTCAGATAGTTCTGACTCCGGTTTAACAGTGCACATACCAATGTACCTTGATCAAATGCATTTTGGAACCGGGGTCTTCTACCTTGTAGATTCCATCATGGCCAAGCAAGTATATGAGTGCAATTGGGTTCCTTCTCGCGTCACAAAGGCTCAACTGGACGATTTAGTCCTGATTGGCGCTTTAGGCAGCAAAGATACCATCCATTGGAGGGCTCCTGGCAAAGAATGCCCTCCCACACCTCGAGAAGGAGAGGTTGTTGTTTTCGTAGATCACTTAGCCCGGGGCTTTAAGCCACCCGGTTCTAAATTTTACCGAGATGTTTTAGCCGATTTCCAGCTCCATCCACAAGATACTGGCCCCAACTCTGTTACAAATATGTGTCACTTCCAAGTGCTCTATGAAGCGTTCTTTCAAGAGGAGCCCACAGTGGAATTGTTCAGAGACCTTTTCCATCTAAACCGCCGTACTGAGTTTACTGATGGCTCCAATACAGAGTTGGGTGGCGTGGCGATTCAGAAAAGGAAAGAGGTCACATACCCTCACGCCAAACTGCACAGCCACCCCAAAGAATGGAATCAGACATGGTTCTACTGCAAAGACACCTCCCCTGCTGGTGAGAATCCCTTGCCTGGCTTTCGTCCGGAGCGGCTCAGCAATACACACCCTTTTCCACAAAGATTGACTGCCCAGGAGAGAAGCAAATATGCTCCTCAACTATCAAAGCTCAGAGCCTTTATGGCCAACGGTTTAACAGGGGTTGATCTCGCTCGCTGTTGGATATCATGGAGCATACTGCCCCTTAGTCAGCGCTCCGGTTTGATGTGCGAGTATACTGGCAGTGTTGATGACCCACTGCGACATTCTAAAATCCAGCTCACCGATGAAGAAATCACAGAGGCTGTGAATAAGATGCTGAATGAACCGGAACACGTCTGTGCTAGAAACGGCCTGCTTCCCTTCTGTGCCACCAACAAACCGTCAGCTGTAAGACTTTGATTTGTCTTTTTGCTGAATCTATTATTGATATATCTGGTCTTTGTTTAATATCAGTGTCTGTGTAATCAGGGCAATGATCTGTTTTGGAGCAAGAAACTGCCGCAGGAGAAACCAGAAAAACCAGACAAACTGGAAAGAGCAACTCGGCAAAAGACTAAAGCTGTGAAGAAGACTGCCCACAGAAAAAGAACCACTGCATCTTCTAATCCGGCCCCTGATGATGATGTGGACAATCCGAACCTTGAGGTAGAGCTTGACTCACTTGGTTTATTTTTCATACGTCTTATTGATGATGATATTTGTCAGGATGATGCCGAAGCCAGCCACGCGGATGCTGCAGAGGTAATTATTCTCTCTTCCGATTCAGAACCTTTGCCTTCACAAAAAATCCGTCAGGCAAACCGGAAAGTTAAATTTTCTCATCCTCTTGCTTATTTGGATCCTAAATTTCTTATGAAGACCCAACAACACGAAGCTCGTCGCACAACCCGGCACAGCGGCCAGGTAGTTACCTCCGCCGGTTTACCGAACAGTCCGGTTCGGAAACGCCGTTTAGAGGTCTCTAATTTGCTTGTCAGTGCTTGTCCTAAAGCGGGCTGCTTTCGTCAACCTCTTAATCCGTCTGACTCCGATTACCAGGTTACTTCCCACTCATCTTCTGGCAAGTCATCGGCTACTCAGCTGCCACCGCTCAAAACGGTGCTTGGGTAAGCTATACTTATTGTGATATTTGTAGTACATCGCCTTAGAACATATGTTGTATTTGATTTTGTTATTCTTCTCAGGGCCAAACCTAGGCCAAGCAAGAAGGCCCGCCTGGACAAAGCGGCCGAAGAAGATGTTGTTCTTGAGCCAGCCAAGACACCCGATCTTGAAGCGGTTATTCCTGAGGATATACCCAACGATCTGCCGCAGCAAGACAATGATCTTATTGCTGAAGAGAGACCTACTGATGCCTCAGGTCCTTTCAATCAGCCCACAGGTCCATCCGGATTGAACGCTCCACCGGTCCAGCAAAACCTACTGACAAGCCAACAGCCCTAGTGCAAACCGGCGGTACCCAGGATGATGAGGTTGTCATTACTGGCACTGGCCATACTGAGCCAAGCAATCTTGTCGCTTTGTCCAAACATTCTGCCAAGGAAGAATTTGCTGCCTTTGGCAAAGGCAAGTGGAACGCTGATCTGACAACTTACACTGCTCTGAACGCCCAAGATATCCATTCTGGCTACCTGAACCGGTTGTATACCAGTTGCGATTATGAAGCCGGTCTGGTTAATATGATGAAAGATAAATATGAGGTAACTTCCATATGCTCCTTCCTGCTTGTATGCTTCAATTCTTGCCGACTCTCCTAGCCCCCAAGGGCCGGTTTGTAATCTTCTTTCAAACCGGGACTTACTAATGTAAATCTTGATGCTTTGAAATTCGCTGATGTAGCCCCCAAGGGCCGGTTCACAATATATATACAGCTGATCCACGATGAAGCTGTTTTTCAAGCATTAATGGGAATTGACTGGACAACTGTTGATTTCCAGACACTGGGTAGAGAAACGGAGGCTGAAGCGGCGCAGGATGACCCACAACCATCAGGCCAGGCTGGTGACCAAGCAAGGTGTGAAGTTGAGTCAGACTCAATGCCCGACCACTGCAGAAGATAGAGAGAAAATGAAAGTCATTCCCTATGCCTCCACCATAGGTTCTATCATGTATGCAATGTTGTTTACCAGACCGGATGTGTGCCTTGCTATAAGTTTAGCAGGGAGGTACCAAAGTAATCGAGCAGTGGATCACTAGACAGCGTTCAAGAACATCATGAAATACGTGAAAAGGACTAAGGATATGTTTCTCGTTTATGGAGGTGACAAAGAGCTCATCATAAATTGTTACGTTGATGCTAGATTTCACACTGATCCGGATGACTCTAAGTCGCAAACCGGATACGTATTTATATTGAATGGTGGAGCTGTCAGTTGGTGCAGTTCCAAGCAAAGCGTCATGGCGAGATCTACCTGTGAAGTGGCGTACATAGCTGCTTCGGAAGCAGCAACTGAAGGAGTCTGGATGGAGGAGTTCATATCCGATCTAGGTGTAATACCTAGTGCATCGGGTCCAATGAAAATCTTTTGTGACAATACTGGAGCAATTGCCTTGGCAAAGGAATTCGGATTTCATAAGAGAACCAAACACATCAAGAGACATAGAGATTTGCAAAATACACATGGATCTGAATGTTGCAGACCCGTTGACTAAGCCTCTTCCATGAGCAAAACATGATCAACACCAAGACTCGATGGGTGTTAGAATCATCACAATGTAATCTAGATTATTGACTCTAGTGCAAGTGGGAGACTAAAGGAAATATGCCCTAGAGGAAATAATAAAGTTGTTATTTATATTTCCTTATATCATGATAAATGTTTATTATTCATGCTACAATTGTATTAACCGGAAACTTGATAAATGTGTGAATACATAGACAAAACAAAGTGTCCCTACTATGCCTCTACTAGACTAGCTCGTTAATCAAAGATGGTTAAGTTTCCTAACCATAGACATGCGTTGTCATTTGATGAATGGGATCACATCATTAGGAGAATGGTGTGATGGACATGACCCATCCGTTAACTTAGCATAATGATCGTTAAATTTTATTGCTATTGCTTTCTTCATGACTTATACATATTCCTTTGACTATGAGATTATGGAACACCCGAATACCGGAGGAATACCTTGTATGCTATCAAACGTCACAACATAACTAGGTGATTATAAAGATGCTCTACAGTTATCTCCGAAGATGTTTGTTGGGTTGGCATAGATCGTGATTAGGATTTGTCACTCCGAGTATCGGAGAGGTATCGCTGGGCTCTCTCGGTAATGTACATCATGTAAGACCTGTAAGCAATGTGACTAATGAGTTAGTTACGGGATGATACATTACGGAACGAGTAAAGAGACTTGTCGGTAACGAGACTCAACTAGGTATGAAGATACCGACGATCGAATCTTGGGCAAGTAACATACCGATGAGAAAGGCAATAACGTATGTTGTCATTGCGGTTTGACCGATAAAGATCTTCGTAGAATATGTAGGAACCAATATGAGCAACCAGGTTCCGTTGTTGGTTATTGATCGGAGATGTGTCTCGGTCATGTGTACATAGTTCTCGAACCCGTAGGGTCCGCACGCTTAACAATTTGTATTATGAGTTATGTGTTTTGGTGACCGAAGATTGTTCGAAGTCCCAAATGAGATCACGGGCATGACGAGGAGTCTCAAAATGGTCGATAGGTAAAGATTAATATATTGGACGATAGTATTCGGACACCGGAATGGTTCCGGAGTGTTTCGGGTATTTATCGAAGTATCGGGAGGTTACCGGAATCCCTGGAGGAAGTAATGGACCACATGGGCCTTGGGAGGGAGGCACACGAGCCCACAAGGGGCTTGTGCGCCCCCCACTTGGAAGGGGTCCGAATTGGTGTGGGAAGGGGGCGGCTCCCCCTTTCCTTCTCCTTCTCCTTCTCCTTCTCCTTCTCCTTCCCCCTTTCCCTCTCCGGTAAAAGGAAGGGGGTCCGAATTGGACTTGGAGTCCTACTAGGACTCCTCCCCACTTGGGGGCGCACCTAGGACGGCCTCCTACCCTCTCCTACTTTATATACAGGGCAGGGGGCACCTCTAAGGCACATCAATTGTTCTTAGCAGTGTGTGGTGCCCCCCTCCACCGCTTACTCCTGCGGTCATATTGTCGTAGTGTTTAGGCGAAGCCCAGCACGGATCAGTTCACCATCACCGTCACCATGCCGTCATGCTGACGAAACTCTCCCTCGACACTTTGCTGGATCAAGAGTTCGAGGGATGTCATCGAGCTGAACGTGTGCAGAACTCGGAGATGTCGTACGTTCGGTACTTGATCGATTGAATCGAGAAGACATTTGACTACATCAACCGTGTTAAACTAACGCTTCCGCTTTCGGTCTATGAGGGTACGTGGACACACTCTCCCCCTCCCGTTGCTATGTATCTCCTAGATAGATCTTGCGTGATCGTAGGAATTTTTTTGAAATTGCATCCTACGTTCCCCAACACACGGGAGGGTAGGACAAAAGATGTCATGCAAGTTCTTTCCATAAACACATATGACTATTTACGAAATACATGCCTACATTATATTTATGAACTGGAGCTAGTGTCGTATCTCCCTAGGCTATGACTGTCACATGATGAATATCATCCAACAAATTACCGATCCAATGCCTATGAATTTATCTTATATTGTTCTTGCTAAGTTACTACTGCTATCGTTACTGTTGCGCTTGCTACAAAATACTGCTATCACTGTTACCGTTACTATCGCTGCTGTCACTACTATCAAAACTATCAAACTACTTTGCTACTGATCACTTTTCTGCAGATAATTAATCTCCAGGTGTGGTTGAATTGACAACTCAACTACTAATACTTGCAAATATTGTTTGGCTCCCCTTGTGTCGAATCTATAAATTTGGGTTGAATACTCTACCCTCGAAATCTGTTGCGATCCCCTATAGTTGTGGGTAATGAGTAACAATATCTTTCTCGCAGTCTATCTTAGCATTGATAGTGTTCAAGAAAGGACTACCAAATATAATGGGACAAAAGTCATCATGTGGAGAACCAAGACTAGAAAATCAGTAGGATATTTTATTTTCCCACACAAGACTTCAACATCTCTAACAATCCCAATTGGTGATATAGTATCTCTATTAGCAAGCTTAATAGTAACATCAATATCTCCTATTTCGGCAGGTGCAATATCATTCATAATTTCTTGATATAAAGTAAAAGGAATTGCACTCACACTAGCACCCACATCACATAAGGCACATCACATAAGGATAAGTGGTTTAAATATAAAGAAATTTTGAATGATATTGCACCTGCTGAGATAGAAGATATTGATGTTACTATTAAGCTTGCTAATAGAGATACTATATCGCCAATTGGGATTGTTAGAGGTGTTGAAGTTTTGTGTGGGGAAATAAAGTACCCTACTGATTTTCTTGTTCTTGCTTCCCCACAAGATGATTTTTGTCCCATTATATTCGGCAAACCTTTCTTGAATATTGTTAATGCTAATATAGACTACGAGAGATATATTGTCACTGTTGGTTTAGGGGATATGTCTCATGATTTTAATTTCTCTAAATTTCATAGACAACCCCATGATAAAGAATTGCCTAGTAAGGATGAAATTATTGGTCTTGCTTCTACTGTCGTGCCTTCTACTGATCCTTTAGAACAATATTTGCTAGACGATGAAAATGATATGTTTATGAATGGAAAAAGGGAAATATATGAAATATTCTTTAATCAAGGGCCTGTTTTGAAACACAATTTGTCTATTGAAATCCTTGGGGATCACCCTCCACCCAAGGGTGATCCCGTGTTTGAGCTTAAACAATTACCGGATACTCTGAAATATGCTTATCTTGATGAAAAGAAGATATATCTTATTATTAGTGCTAACCTTTCAGAGCATGAACAAAAATAAATTGTTGAAAACTCTGAAGAAGCACCGTGCCGCTATTAGATATACTCTGGATGATCTTAAGGGCATTAGTCCCACTCTATGCCAGCACAAAATTAATTTGGAGCATGATGCTAAACCAGTTGTTTATCACCAACAACGGTTGAATCCTAAGATGAAAGAAGTGGTATGAAATGAAATACTAAAGCTTCTGGAGGCAGGTATAATTTATCCTGTTGCTGATAGTAGATGGGTAAGTCCTGTTCATTGTGTACCTAAGAAGGGAGGTATTACTGTTGTTCCTAATGATAAGAATGAATTGATTCCACAAAGAATTGTTACAGGTTATAGAATGGTATTTGATTTCTGCAAATTAAACAAAGATACAAAGAAAGATCATTACCATCTACCTTTTATTGATCAAATTCTATAAAGACTATCCAAACATACACATTTTTTCTTTCTAGATGGTTATTATGGTTTCTCTCAAATACCCGTGTCAAAATCGGACCAAGAAAATACCACTTTTACTTGCCCTTTCGGTACTTTTGCTTATAGATGTATGCCTTTTGGTTTATGCAATGCACCTGCTACATTTCAAACATGTATGACTGCTACATTCTCTGCTTTTGTGAAAAGATTGTTGACGTTTTCATGGATGATTTCTCCATTTATGGAACTTGTTTTGATGATTGCTTAAGCAACCTTGATCGAGTTTTGCAGAGATGTGAAGAAACTAATCTTGTCTTGAATTGGGAGAAGTGCCACTTTATGGTTAATGAAGGTATTGTCTTGGGGCATAAAATTTATGAAAGAGGTATTGAAGTTGATAAAGCTAAAGTAGATGCTATTGAAAAGATGACGTGTCCTAAATATATCAAAGGTATAAGAACTTTCCTTGGTCATGCTGGTTTCTATAGGAGGTTTATTAAAGACTTCTCTAAAAATTATAGGCCTCTCACTAATCTTTTGCAAAAAGATGTTCCTTTTGTTTTTGGTGATGAATGTGTAGAAGCATTTGAAATACTTAAGAAAGCCTTGATTTCTGCACCTATTGTTTAACCACCTATTGAAATTTACCCTTTGAAATTACGTGTGATGCTAGCGATTACACTGTTGGTGCTGTTCTAGGGAAAAGAGTTGATAAGAAGTTGAATGTCATTCATTATGCTAGTAAAACCCTAGACAGCGCCGAGAGAAATTATGTTACTACTGAAAAGGGAATTTTTAGCAGTTGTTTTTGCTTGTGATAAGTTCAGATCTTATATTGTTGATTCCAAAGTGAATGTTTACACTGATCATGCTACTATTAAATATCTTCTGGAAAAGAAAGATGCTAAACCTAGACTTATTAGATGGGTTCTCTTGCTACAAGAATTTGATTTGCATATTATTGATAGAAAGGGAGCTGAGAACCCCGATGCAGACAACTTGTCTAGGTTAGAAAATGTTCTTGATGACCCACTGCCTATTGATGATAGCTTTCCTAATGAACAATTAGCTGTCATAAATGCTTCTCGTAATACTCCTTGGTATGCTGATTATGCAAATTACATTGTTGCTAAATTTATACCACCTAGTTTCACATACCAGCAAAAAAAGTGTTTCTATGATTTAAGACATTACATTTGGGATGACCCACACCTTTATAAAGAAGGAGTAGATGGTGTTATTAGACGTTGTGTTCCTGAGCATGAAAAGGGACAGATCGTATGCAAGTGCCACTCCGAGTCTTACGGAGGACACCATGCTGGAGATAGAACTGCACACAACGTATTGCAATCCGGTTTTTATTGGCCTACTCTCTTCAAGGATGCTCGTAAGTTTGTCTTATCTTGTGATGAATGCCAAAGAATCAGTAATATTAGTAGACATTAGGAAATGCCTATGAATTATTCACTTGTTATTGAACCATTTGATGTTTGGGGCTTTGATTATATGGGACCCTTTCCTTCCTCTAATGGATATACACATATTTTAGTTGTTGTTGATTACATTACTAAGTGGGTAGAAGCTATTCCAACTAGTAGTGTTGATCATAACACTTCTATTAAAATGCTTAAAGAAGTTATTTTCCCAAGGTTTGGAGTTCCTAGGTATCTAATGACTGATGGTGGTTCACATTTTATTCATGGTGCTTTCCATAAAATGCTTGCTAAATACGATGTTAACCATAGAATTGCATCTCCATATCGTCCTCATTCTAGTGGTCAAGTAGAATTGAGAAATAGAGAGATTAAATTGATTTTACAATAGACTGTTAATAGATCTAGAAAGAATTGGTCTAAGAAACTTGATGATGCATTACAGGCTTATAGAACTGCTTATAAGAATCTTATGGGTATGTCTCCGTATAAAATGGTTTATGGAAAAGCTTGTCACTTACCTCTCGAACTAGGACATAAAACTTATTAGGCTATTAAATAGCTCAATTATGACTTCAAACTTGTCGGTGAGAAGAGGTTATTTGACATAAGCTCACTTGATGAATGGAGAACCCAAGCCTATGAGAATGTCAAGTTGTTTAAAGAAAAAGTTAAAAGATGGCATGCCAAAAGGATACAAAAGCGTGAGTCAAATGTAGGTGATCTTGTTTTGCTATATAACTCTCGTTTAAGATTTTTTTGCAAGAAAGTTTCTATCTAAATGGGAAGGTCCTTACATTATCGAGGAGGTCTATCGTTCTGGTGCCATCAAGATCAACGACGCCGAAGGCATAAATGCTAAGGTGGTAAACGGTCAAAGAATCAAACATTATGTCTCAGGTACTCCCATAAATATTGAGACCAATATTATTGACACCGTAACACCGGAGGAGTACATAAGGGACACTTTCCTGAACGTTTCAGGCTCCGAAAAGGAATATGTATGTGGTACGGTAAGTAAACCGACTCCAAAGCAGTTCTAATGGAAATTTTACTCTATTTTGGAATATTTAAAAAATTAGGAAAATTAAAAGTAGTCTGAAAGAGACACGAGGCGACCACAAGGGTGGAGGGCGCGCCCTACCCCCCTGCCGCACCCCCTTCCTTGTGGCCACCTCATGTGCCCTCCGGACTCCATTTTCTTGCACAATACTTCTTTTGGTCGGTAAAAATTCATTATATGATATCCCGAAGGTTTTGACCACCGTACCATGACAATATCTCCTTTTTTGTTTTGAGCTATTTGTCTGGCAGATCTAGATCACCATGACATCTCCAAGCGCCCCCAAGGACAAGTGTTTCGAGAAGGTCATCAACCCCTACCTTGCGGAGGTGCTGTGACACCCTCAAGCAATTGAGATGCGTGAGGGGGTGCTACACATCCGCGGTGTTGAGGGGCTGTGACGCCCCCGATTCAATCGTACACTAATCATGCACGCAAATGTGTACGATCAAGATCAGGGACTCATGGGAAGATATCACAACACAACTCTACAAATAAAATAAGTCATACAAGCATCATAATACAAGCCAGGGGCCTCGAGGGCTCGAATACAAGTGCTCGATCATAGACGAGTCAGCGGAAGCAACAATATCTGAGTACAGACATAAGTTAAACAAGTTTGCCTTAAGAAAGCTAGCACAAACTGGGATACAGATCGAAAGAGGCGCAGGCCTCCTGCCTGGGATCCTCCTAACTACTCCTGGTCGTCGTCAGCGGGCTGCACGTAGTAGTAGGCACCTCCGGTGTAGTAGTCGTCGTCGACAGTGGCGTCTGGCTCCTGGACTCCAGCATCTGGTTGCGACAACCAGAAAGAAAGGAAAGGGGGAAAAGGGGGGGAGAAAAGCAACCGTGAGTACTCATCCAAAGTACTCGCAAGCAAGGAGCTACACTACATATGCATGGGTATATGTGTAAGGAGGCCATATCGGTGGACTGAACTGCAGAATGCCAGAATAAGAGGGGGATAGCTAATCCTGTCGAAGACTACGCTTCTGGTAGCCTCCGTCTTGCAGCATATAGAAGAGAGTAGGTTGCAGTCCTCCAAGTAGCATCCTCAAGTAGCATCTCCAAGTAGCATCTCCAAGTAGCATCTCCAAGCAGCATCGCATAGCATAAACCTACCCGGCGATCCTCTCCTCGTCGCCCTGTAGAAAAGCGATCACCGGGTTGTATCTGGCACTTGGAAGGGTGTGTTTTATTAAGTATCCGGTTCTAGTTGTCATAAGGTCAAGGTACAACTCCAAGTCGTCCTGTTACCGAAGATCACGGCTATTCGAATAGATTAACTTCCCTGCAGGGGTGCACCACATAGCCCAACACGCTCGATCCCATTTGGCCGGACACACTTTCCTGGGTCATGCCCGGCCTCGGAAGATCAACACGTCGCAGCCCCACCTAGACACAACAGAGAGGTCAACACGCCGGTCTAAACCTAAGCGCGCAGGGGTCTGGGCCCATCGCCCTGAGCACACCTGCACGTTGCGTGGGCGGCCGAAAACAGACCTAGCCTAGTGGCGTTCCAGTCCAATTCGGCGCGCGCCGCTCCGTCGCTGACGTCTGAAGTGCTTCGGCTGATACCACGACGTCGGGATACCCATAACTACTCCCGCGTAGATGGTTAGTGCGTATAGGCTCGTAGCCAACTCAGATCAAATACCAAGATCTCGTTAAGCGTGTTAAGTATCCGCGAACGCCGAACAGGGACAGGCCCACCTGTCTCCTAGGTGGTCTCAACCGGCCCCGCCGCTCCGCCACAAAGTAACAGTCGGGGGCCGTCGGGAACCCAGGCCCACCTCTACCGGGATGGAGCCACCTGCCCCTTCAGCCCCCAACTCCGAACAGTATCACAGGTAATGTAACAGTGTATAGTATATAGTATATGCCCGTGATCACCTCCCGAAGTGATCACAGCCCAGTAGTATAGCATGGCAGACGGACAAGAGTGTAGGGCCACTGATGGAACACTAGCATCCTATACTAAGCATTTAGGATTGCGGGTAAGGTATCAATGACTGTAGCAACAATGACAGGCTATGCATCAGAATAGGATTAACGGAAAGCAGTAACATGCTACACTACTCTAATGCAAGCAGTATAGAGGAGAATAGGCGATATCTGGTGATCAAAGGGGGGGCTTGCCTGGTTGCTCTGGCAAGAGAGAGGGGTCGTCAACTCCGTAGTCGAACTGGTCAGCAGCAGCGTCGGTCTCGTAGTCTACCGGAGAGAAGAGGGGGAAGAAATAATGAATACAGAGCAAACAAAGCATCACAAAATATAACAAGGCAATACGCGATGTTCGGTGTGCCCTAAGGCGGTAGTAGGTGATACCGGTGAAGGGGGAAAAACATCCGGGAAAGTATTCCCGGGGTTCCGTGTTTTCGGGCAGAGGAGCCGGAGGGGGAAAGTTGCGAGTTCGATAGGTTAGGAGGGTGTGGCGGACAAATGGGTTGCGTATCCGAAATCGTCTCGTCGTTCTGAGCAACTTTCGTGTTGAAAGTATTTTAATCCGAGTTACGGATTAAAAGATATGATTTTTAAAAGATTTTAACAATTTTGGAATTTAATTATTTATTTATTTAATTCGAAAAAATGTATTTATGACGTCAGCATGATGTCATGCTGACGTCAGCAGTCAACAGGGTTGACTTGGTCAACCTGACATGTGGGTCCAGTGGGACCCACATGTCATTCGCTGTTTAGGTTAATTATAGATTAGTTAATTTAATTACTATCTAATTAACCTAACTAGTTAATTAAATCAATTAAACCGGATTAATTAACTTAATTAATTCATTAGATAATTAATTAATTAATTATTAATTTTATTAAATCATTTTTTATTTATTATTTTATATTTAATTCCCCTTTTTTTTATAAACGTTATGGGCATGGGGCCCATCTGTCATAGGCCCCAGGGGCCTATCGGGTTCGGGCGTGGTTGCTGGGGGCGGAGCCCCGTGAGTGGGCGGGCGGTTACGGGCGTGTGGGTACGGGGCGCACCCAAGGCGCCCACCACGCGAGGGGAGGCGAGGCCGGCCAGGGCTATGCCCGGCGGCGGCGAGGCCACGGCGGCCAGCGCGGACGCGGGCCGGCGCCGGAGGCGGCGGGACAGAGGCGGGGCGTGCGGACATGGCCGCGGCCGCAGGCAACGGCGGGCGTCGCCAGGGCGTGCGACGAGGAGGCCAGGAGCGCCGGCGACAGGAGGCGAGGTGGGGCTTGCGTCGCCCGGAACTCGGGCGTACGGGGGCGAAAGGGAGGAGGCGAGGCTCACAAGGGGTCCGCGGGGTCTAGGAGGCGGGCGCGGTGGAGCTTGGAGGCGACCGGCGAGGAGGGAGTCGGGGAGGCGGCCGCCGGCGTCGGGGAGGGGGTCCGGTGAGGCGGGGGAGGTCGGGGACGATCCCGCGGCGGCGGGTGCCCCGCGCGTGGAGCGACGGTGTGGAGGGGGGTCCGGACGGCGGCGAGGGGCGCAGGGGGGTCGGAGGTGACCGGTGTCGGGGCGGCGGGGGCCGCCGGCGATGAGGGGAGGACGAGGGGGACCGGGATCGGGCGGGGGCCGATCCGGATCGGCGCGAGGGGGAGAAAGGGGATCGGGGGGGAGTGGGGGAATGGGGTTAGGGTTTCTGGTAGCGGGGGGGGGGGGTTATAGCCGGGGGTGGGCCGGCTGGGCTAGGTGGGTTGGCCCAGTTGGATGGCCAGCTGGGCCGAGGCCCAGTGAGGGGGGGAGGGGCTTTTAATTTCTTTTGTTTTCTTCTGTTTTTATTATTTTCCTTTTCTATTTTATTTATTTTAGTTAGCGAAACAGCTTTACAAAAATATAACTCCTACTCCTAAATTAGCATAACAACATAGGCCACCTACTCCAAAAAGTTTGGTGATTATATAAACTAGATTAACATTTGTTTAGTATTTAAAAGCATTTAAAATAATTGTTATGCTGCTGTTTTATTTTCTTTTGAGCATTTAAACTTTTTACAAAAATGTGGTTTCATCACCATAATTACCTATGTATTATTTGGTTCACTCCGAACATTTAAATTTTAATATTTGAAAACTTTTATTGTTTGCTCGATTTGAATTTGAAATTCGAACTAGGTTCCGAACCAACGCGAGTTTATCCACAGTAACCGAGGTGACGTGGCATCATTAGCGGGGATTACTGTAGCTTAATTACCCGGGCGTCACAATTCTCCTCCACTACAAGAAATCTCGTCCCGAGATTTAAGAGGGGAGTAAGGGGGAAAGGTCTGGTTACGAAATCCTAACGAATCTTCTCAGTCTTGGTTGTTCTTCTTGAAGAGGTCGATCCATTACCTTGACATCATCATTTCTCTGCTACAGGTAAGCATGGTGATGCCGCCCTTTTCTCGGGAACTCCAACGTACTTACGAATAGGTAAGGGGTATTCCGGCAGAACGAACCTATGCAAGGTTGACTATCTGGTAGCTAACATAGGGGAAGGTGGCGGAAAGTAACTCTCGAACTGGAACTCAAGAAAATATCGAGAGCAAAGTAAGAAGGTGCAAAATAGAAGTTTCAAACGCATAGGCAATCGTTCGTTGCCTGAAACGAAGTGTGAAAGGGGTTCAGAGAAATGGGAATAAGTATTGCGTCTGATACCAGAATTGATGATCTCATCGGAAGGTGGCTCGTGAATTACATACGAGAACACGCGCAAGGAATAACCTTGGGAACATGGGGGGTACAAGAGAGTCAGGTTTTGATCCTGGGACCTGTGGGTTATGGGCCCACCATGTGGGTTAAAAGTAGGAAAGGCGGTGACGTCTTGCACAATCATGTAAGCAAGGCATGTCAGAGGGTAACCTGTCGATTATGTCGGCAACAATGTCGGTACCAAGGGCGAGGGACGAAGAGAACCATTTTCCTGCTCGTTGAAGCGAGGCGGACCAATAGGCAAAGTTCTCGTCCATCGGTGGCTACCGTAATGTTTTCAACAAGAGTAACAGGGTCTTCCTGACAGAGTTGTACACCGAGGTGTTTACATAAGCAGGAGAATATTACTGCTTAGATCATATAGATCACAAGAAAGGTTAAACAAAACAATGGAAAGGAAAAGGTGATCATCAGATCAAATAGAACAATGGAATGGAAAATGTGTTTATACACATATTTCAGGGGTATATCCTTCCCAAGGACAAGCAGAACATGATAACCATGACATGATATTAAGTAGAAAAGCCTCTAGGTGAGGGGAGAGAAATTTTCATGACATTATCCATACATCGGTGTTTGGATAATTGAGCAAGAAACGTTTAGCATTGGGCTTCAAATGTTCTTGTTGAAACATCGGAGTACCATAGACATGCTTCGAGATAGAATTGACATGGTCTTCAGGTGAAGATCAAACTTTGGAAACACGAAGGATCCATCAGGAATAACTTGTAGAATAAGTCTTACAATTTCCCCATGGATGAACGGATAACCTTGCTGAAAAGGAATCTATAGTGATAGGTCCTCCAGCCGAGGGGGGGGGTGCTAGGCATGACATCATGTTACCGGGTCATCAAAGGATCAACTTCATAACTCTTGGAAAATGTCCCAACCATCATATCTGACCGAGATTCAGATCCGATTGGTGTCAGGATACCTCAGACTCAGGATGTCCGAGAAGAAAAGCTGCGGCACATATCGACGAAATGACATTGTAAGATTCTCGGGAAATGAACTATGGGAGCGGGTTCCTGAAACAATAGTTCATCATTAAACCAAGGAGAGGACAAGGAGGTGTCTGGTGAACTCAACGGCAATTCACCGAGATTCCCAAAAGATGGATTTCCACCATTAGGTGAACAAGGAGATAACATTTGTCAGATCAAATGATATAAGGAAGTATGCTCGAGGAAAACATACACAATTAAGCATTGGTTGAAAGGTGCGCCCGAAATGTGGATTGGGTTGCACGACCAATGTCAGAATGGTGATTCAATTAGCGAAGGACTTAGAATGAACTATCGATCATTAACTTCAAGCAATAGGGTTGCTAGAAGTGCAGAATCCAAACAACACCGTTCACATGTGGGTACCCCGGTTGGAACCCACACAAGGACCAAGAAAGAATGGTGATGGTGAGAAGTATCATTATAGCAAGAATTTCTTAAGAGGTGGAGCAATCCTTACCACATTCTTGACATCAAAGATGGTAATACTCCGCGGTAGATCATAACATAAGTTGGATAGCATCGAACTCAAGGTACAACACAAAACAAGAACAAGTTTTGTGTTGGAGGGAATGCAATAAAGTGGTCGATGAGAACAGGAATCATCGAGGGGCAAGGATGGTATTACCCATCATGAATTCAATTGAATTCCTGGAAGAGCTCATAAGGTTGATGATGATCACGACACAGTTGTCGAGAGATTTCATGTCGTTGTAATCAATCAGCAACGACATCAAGTCAAAGGAAAGACGAAGCAAGAGGTTATTGAAACCACAGTTATGACACAGACTCGAACTCAAGCTTGTTGTTTAAGGTGAAAGGGTATGACGAGGAAAATCGACGTAAGCTTAGCTATCGTCGCAAATTGGTGCTCCGAGAATCAAGGACCAGGTAGCACGGTTAGAATCATCACGTCAATGATATAGCCAAACAGGTTAGGAATGGCGTGATCGAGTTCAAACTCGTACTTATAGAAGCTTACTGAAGAGTTGTTGAACCGTAGTGCGGACTCGGTTCCGTTATCGGTGTCTTTGAGTGTTTATTAACTCAGAGCCACATGAAAAATTGGAATCAGTGGGAAGGTAGCACTTGATGAAGAACTCATAAGGAGTTATGCAGTTCCATGATAATCTCGAGATACCAGGGGGGTAATACTCGACACAAGATCAAAGTAAAGGTTGGACTGGTGTATTGATCCATAGGAGACAATTGTTTTAACTTGTCCGAGAAATGAGATCAAAGAAGAACAATCATGGTCGGAACCACGGTTGCAAGGGATCAATTCACAGATACCATATGTTAGTTATCAAGGAAATAGTTATTGTTACAAGAAGCTTCCATGATAGGATATACATCGCGTCCATGGGCATGAACATAAAGTTCAAGGTCGACTCCCACTTCTCCAATGCATACCCTTTCATTCACTTCTCGCTTTCAATGAAGTTATAGCGTTGAAATTTTATCTGGCAAAATACCAGAAGAGTACGACTCGTGAAAACTTTCGAGTTCACACATATTAAGGAAGGCATAGGTTCAACCCATCAGGGCATCTTAGAATCCTATACCAGAATCTTTTAGAAGTAATTAACTCAAGCTCGAAGGCAGAGCATGGTTGAGAAAGCAGACGATACAATTTACCAAAGGCATTATGTATCCGAGAAAAGGCTCACAAGTTTATTGAATATGAAGGCGTTGTCAGATAAAATCCAACAAAGGATCTGGTGGTCCACAAGGGATCTGACGTGAGCATCGATACTCAACCAGAGGAAGAAGAATGCACGGGCATCATATTATAGAACATCGGAATGATTCGATGCTTAGATAATAAAGGAATTTCGATTTCCAAAACAAAGGATCAGAAGCAGTTGCTCTGATCAAGGATGGATAAGTTGGATATACCAGAGGCACAATTGACGACAAATAGTTTGGTCGAGAACCAGCTCATGTTCAAAAATGATGTCTGAGCTGGAAGGATAATTTAGAAGGGTTGATAGATGATTGTGTGCATTCGCAAACATATTGAGTCAACAGACTCAAACTGATAATGACAATGAATGTCATTAAGACTACGAGACTTATGGGATTAACCATAATGCAAGCAAGCAAGAATTTCAAGAGCCAAAGGCTCCAGAGGGTTTTCGGAAGATCGAATATTATTTTGAAGACTTTTGTGAAACACAAGAACAACTGGGGATGAGCGGATACTCGGCAAGCGCGAGTAATTATCCGTAGGGGTATTCATGCAGCAAGGAACTGCAGGGCAGTAAGCGTAAAGAATTCTCGGAATATCGAAGAGTATTTCAGGACATCTTGTAATAACAAGAGCAACTGGGGATGACAATATGAACGATAGGTGTAAGTAGTTATCCAGAGGAATTTATCGATGGAAGTGAATTGCAAAAGCGATGGCACATAGTCTCGAGAGCACATCATAGAGTATCTTCGGAATCTTCTGGTGCAGCAGGCGGTCATCTGGAACTGAAGGGGCTCTCCGGGAGAAAGTACTTGCGAGAACCTAAAGTTAGTTTTGTTTTTAGCAAAATCGTTTAACCCGAATAGAAGAGAGTTCAGAATCCCAGAGTAAAGGTCGAGGAGTAAAAGATCCTAGTACCACCCAATGGCGACGTGGGCCCATGAGGCCACACAGCCAAGTTAGTAAAAGTTTTGCAATGGCTAGACTCGACTTCGGCCAAGGAGTTGGAAAGGGGATTCCTACAGGCAGTCGGCTCTGATACCAACTTGTGACGCCCCCGATTCAATCGTACACTAATCATGCACGCAAATGTGTACGATCAAGATCAGGGACTCACGGGAAGATATCACAACACAACTCTACAAATAAAATAAGTCATACAAGCATCATAATACAAGCCAGGGGCCTCGAGGGCTCGAATACAAGTGCTCGATCATAGACGAGTCAGCGGAAGCAACAATATCTGAGTACAGACATAAGTTAAACAAGTTTGCCTTAAGAAGGCTAGCACAAACTGGGATACAGATCGAAAGAGGCGCAGGCCTCCTGCCTGGGATCCTCCTAACTACTCCTGGTCGTCGTCAGCGGGCTGCACGTAGTAGTAGGCACCTCCGGTGTAGTAGGGTCGTCGTCGACGGTGGCGTCTGGCTCCTGGACTCCAGCATCTGGTTGCGACAACCAGAAAGAAAGGAAAGGGGGAAAAAGGGGGGAGAAAGCAACCGTGAGTACTCATCCAAAGTACTCGCAAGCAAGGAGCTACACTACATATGCATGGGTATATGTGTAAGGAGGCCATATCAGTGGACTGAACTGCAGAATGCCAGAATAAGAGGGGGATAGCTAATCCTGTCGAAGACTACGCTTCTGGCAGCCTCCGTCTTGCAGCATGTAGAAGAGAGTAGATTGAAGTCCTCCAAGTAGCATCTCCAAGTAGCATCTCCAAGTAGCATCTCCAAGCAGCATCGCATAGCATAATCCTACCCGGCGATCCTCTCCTCGTCGCCCTGAGGAAAAGCGATCACCGGGTTGTATCTGGAACTTGGAAGGGTGTGTTTTATTAAGTATCCGGTTCTAGTTGTCATAAGGTCAAGGTACAACTCCAAGTCGTCCTGTTACCGAAGATCACGGCTATTCGAATAGATTAACTTCCCTGCAGGGGTGCACCACATAGCCCAACACGCTCGATCCCATTTGGCCGGACACACTTTCCTGGGTCATGCCCGGCCGCGGAAGATCAACACGTCGCAGCCCCACCTAGGCACAACAGAGAGGCCAGCACGCCGGTCTAAACCTAAGCGCGCAGGGGTCTGGGCCCATCGCCCTGAGCACACCTGCACGTTGCGTGGGCGGCCGAAAGCAGACCTAGCCTAGTGGCGTTCCAGTCCAATCCGGCGCGCGCCGCTCCGTCGCTGACGTCTGAAGTGCTTCGGCTGATACCACGACGTCGGGATACCCATAACTACTCCCACGTAGATGGTTAGTGCGTATAGGCTCGTAGCCAACTCAGATCAAATACCAAGATCTCGTTAAGCGTGTTAAGTATCCGCGAACGCCGAACAGGGCCAGGCCCACCTGTCTCCTAGGTGGTCTCAACCTGCCCTGTCGCTCCGCCACAAAGTAACAGTCGGGGGCCGTCGGGAACCCAGGCCCACCTCTACCGGGATGGAGCCACCTGCCCCTTCAGCCCCCAACTCCGAACAGTATCACAGGTAATGTAACAGTGTAAAGTATATAGTATATGCCCGTGATCACCTCCCGAAGTGATCACAGCCCAGTAGTATAGCATGGCAGACGGACAAGAGTGTAGGGCCACTGATGGAACACTAGCATCCTATACTAAGCATTTAGGATTGCGGGTAAGGTATCAATGACTGTAGCAACAATGACAGGCTATGCATCAGAATAGGATTAACGGAAAGCAGTAACATGCTACACTACTCTAATGCAAGCAGTATAGAGGAGAATAGGCGATATCTGGTGATCAAAGGGGGGGGCTTGCCTGGTTGCTCTGGCAAGAGAGAGGGGTCGTCAACTCCGTAGTCGAACTGGTCAGCAGCAGCGTCGGTCTCGTAGTCTACCGGAGAGAAGAGGGGGAAGAAATAATGAATACAGAGCAAACAAAGCATCACAAAATATAACAAGGCAATACGCGATGTTCGGTGTGCCCTAACGCGGTAGTAGGTGATACCGGTGAAGGGGGGAAAACATCCGGGAAAGTATTCCCGGGGTTCCGTGTTTTCGGGCAGAGGAGCCGGAGGGGGAAAGTTGCGAGTTCGATAGGTTAGGAGGGTGTGGCGGACGAAACGGGTTGCGTATCCGGAATCGTCTCGTCGTTCTGAGCAACTTTCGTGTTGAAAATATTTTAATCCGAGTTACGGATTAAAAGATATGATTTTCTAAAGATTTATTAATTTCTGGAATTTAATTAATTAATTTATTAATTCGAAAAATGAATTAATGACGTCAGCATGATGTCATGCTGACGTCAGCAGTCAACAGGGTTGACTGAGTCAACCTGACATGTGGGTCCAGTGGGACCCACATGTCATTCGCTGTTTAGGTTAATTATAGATTAGTTAATTTAATTACTATCTAATTAACCTAACTAGTTAATTAAATCAATTAAACCGGATTAATTAACTTAATTAATTCATTAGATAATTAATTAATTAATTATTAATTTTATTAAATCATTTTTTATTTATTATTTTATATTTAATTCCCCTTTTTTTTATAAACGTTATGGGCATGGGGCCCATCTGTCATAGGCCCCAGGGGCCTATCGGGTTCGGGCGTGGTTGCTGGGGCGGAGCCCCGTGAGTGGGCGGGCGGTTACGGGCGTGTGGGTACGGGGCGCACCCAAGGCGCCCACCACGCGAGGGGAGGCGAGGCCGGCCAGGGCTATGCCCGGCGGCGGCGAGGCCACGGCGGCCAGCGCGGACGCGGGCCGGCGCCGGAGGCGGCGGGACAGAGGCGGGGCGTGCGGACATGGCCGCGGCCGCAGGCAACGGCGGGCGTCGCCAGGGCGTGCGACGAGGAGGCCAGGAGCGCCGGCGACAGGAGGCGAGGTGGGGCTTGCGTCGCCCGGAACTCGGGCGTACGGGGGCGAAAGGGAGGAGGCGAGGCTCACAAGGGGTCCGCGGGGTCTAGGAGGCGGGCGCGGTGGAGCTTGGAGGCGACCGGCGAGGAGGGAGTCGGGGAGGCGGCCGCCGGCGTCGGGGAGGGGGTCCGGTGAGGCGGGGGAGGTCGGGGACGATCCCGCGGCGGCGGGTGCCCCGCGCGTGGAGCGACGGTGTGGAGGGGGGTCCGGACGGCGGCGAGGGGCGCAGGGGGGTCGGAGGTGACCGGTGTCGGGGCGGCGGGGGCCGCCGGCGATGAGGGGAGGACGAGGGGGACCGGGATCGGGCGGGGGCCGATCCGGATCGGCGCGAGGGGGAGAAAGGGGATCGGGGGGGAGTGGGGGAATGGGGTTAGGGTTTCTGGTAGCGGGGGGGGGGGGGTTATAGCCGGGGGTGGGCCGGCTGGGCTAGGTGGGTTGGCCCAGTTGGATGGCCAGCTGGGCCGAGGCCCAGTGAGGGGGGAGGGGCTTTTAATTTCTTTTGTTTTCTTCTGTTTTTATTATTTTCCTTTTCTACTTTATTTATTTTAGTTAGCGAAACAGCTTTACAAAAATATAACTCCTACTCCTAAATTAGCATAACAACATAGTCCACCTACTCCAAAAAGTTTGGTGATTATATAAACTAGATTAACATTTGTTTAGTATTTAAAAGCATTTAAAATAATTGTTATGCTGCTGTTTTATTTTCTTTTGAGCATTTAAACTTTTTACAAAAATGTGGTTTCATCACCATAATTACCTATGTATTATTTGGTTCACTCCGAACATTTAAATTTTAATATTTGAAAACTTTTATTGTTTGCTCGATTTGAATTTGAAATTCGAACTAGGTTCCGAACCAACGCGAGTTTATCCACAGTAACCGAGGTGACGTGGCATCATTAGCGGGGATTACTGTAGCTTAATTACCCGGGCGTCATAGGGGCGGAAGAAGACCGAAAGCATGGAGACAAGACTCGAAGCAATGGAGCGGCAAGTTTTCAAGTGCCAAGGGATGGTGGGACATGGACTCAACTCTAATCACATGATGATCGCGGAGTTCACCAACAATCCCAAGCTGGATGCCAAGAACATCAGGGAGGCCATCTTCAAGCTTCATGAGAAAATTGAGCATCTCCAAGCCCAGATCTATGACTTGCCAAACCAACACTGTGAGTATGAATACAGGTTTAAGAGGATGAGTTTGGCTGCAGATTTGAGCATCCCAGAGACTCGTTCATCTTTCTATGATGGTGAGCCTATGCCTTGGAAGATGGATGGCAAGCCTACATCATCAACAACTCCATCATCACCACCTCCGAAGAAAGAGACATAAATACATGGGTATGGGCACTCCCCTTGGCAACTCCCAAGCTTGGGGGAGGTGCTCTGGTATCGTATCACCATCACACCTTTACCTTTATCGTTTTTCTTAGTTTGGTCCTTTTGGTTATATCATGATCTAGTAGAATAAAGTTTTAGTATGATCTATCTTTGAGTTTTGTTTTGATCTCTATCTATGTAATCAATTACTTGAGTTTGAAAGTGCATTAAGTCGACTAGAGGGGGTGAATAGGCGATTTTTATGAATTCTTCACTAGGGAATTTCAGGGTGAGGAAATTCCTAAGAAAAGAACTACTTGCAGCGGAATAAGTACTCAGATGCAGACATGACATAACATAAGCATGGAATTCATGATGAATTGGGAACAAACACAGAGTACAAAAAGCGTAAGCACAAGATAAAACAGAATGAAGACAAAAAGACTGAAGAAATTGAACTGAGGAAATTGAGAATGTCTTCAGTCAAAGTCTTCAAACAGATATGAACAGGTACACAACACAGTAATGAAGAAATGAAAGGGTTGAGGAAATAGAACCAGTTAGCTCGGTGAAGACAAATTTTTGGTAGACCAGTTCCAACTGCTGTGACAGTTGTACGTCTGGTTAGAGCGGCTAGGTATTTAAACCTGAGGACGCATAGTCCCGGACACACAGTCCTCACCGTATTCTCCTTGAACTAAGGTCACACACACCTCGTCCAATCACTCGTGGTATGTCTTCAGGTGACTTCCATACCTTCACAAACTCGGTCACCCGGTGATCCACAATTTCCTCTTGGATGTTGTAGACCATGACGCCTAACCACCCGGAGGATGCGCAGTCCTAAAAGTTAACAAGCGCCAGTTCCACACAGGAAAAATCTCTTCAGTGATGCTTAATCACTTTGGTTCTTAGGTGTTTGGTTTGGAGTTTTGGGTTTTTCCTCACTTGATGATTTTCGCTCAAAGTCCTCGGAGGATGGGATGCTCTCAATGACAAGTGTCAGTTCTCGGGAGCAGCCAACCAGCTAGTGGTTGTAGGGGCGGCTATTTATAGCCTAGGGAGCAGCCTGACATGATAAGACATAAATGCCCTTCAATGATATGACCGTTAGGTGGATAAGATATTTTGGGACAGCTGGCGCATAGCACAGCAACGGTCAGAAATTTGAGGTTCAAATTCCTCATGGCTATCATGTTCCTCACTTGCAGGCAATCCGCACTGGCAAATTCCTAACTCCTTAGTTAGAACAAATTCCACAGAGAGCAGAAGAACTTTGTCTCTGTCACTGAAGAAATTGACTGAACTGTATGAGATTTTCAATGGCTTCACTCGAAGGGATTGGTAGGTGCAGGATTTTGAGTTGAGCGTCACCTGGAAACTTTTCCTTAGTTTTACCTCGACCCCCTTTAACAGTACGGTGTTTCCTATGACTCAAGAAAGAGAAAATGAAACTAAGAAAACAAAAGTCTTCACGCTTCATGTTCCTCGCACGAATATCAAGTCTCCACCGTCACACCAATTTCTTCACTTTCAAAGTCTTCAGAAAGTCTTCAGAAGTCCAAAGTCTTCAGTTGAAGACATTCATTTTTAGGGGTCGACTTTCTCTGTAAATATCAAACTCCTCATAGACTTATAGACATGTGTACACTCACAAACGCATCAGTCCCTTAACCTATAAGTCTTCAATACACCAAAATCACTAAGGGGCACTAGATGCACTTAAAATCTCCCCATTTTTGGTGATTGATGACAATATAGGTTAAGTTTTCAACAAGGATAAACATATGAAGTGTAAATACTGATATTGAGCAATTTGATTGCAAGATATAGAAGAACTCACCCTGAAGATGTGTATAGTGAGGAATTTGCTTTCGAAGCAATGCAAATTTGAAGAGTAGAACCGTGGAGATCTCCCCCTATATCTTGTAATTCATACACGCATTTAACATCTGATATGAAGATTTTGAAATGCATGATGAAATATGGTGACTGATGTAATTCAGCATGCGAGCATTATCATACATGAGGAAATAGCATGTAGAAGAACATAGCAAAAGTACCAGACCATGATACGTCTCCAACGTATCTATAATTTTTGATTGCTCCATGCTATATTATCTTCTGTTTTGGACATTATTGGGCTTTATTATCCACTTTTATATTATTTTTGGGACTAACCTATTAACTGGAGGCCCAGCCCAGAATTGTTGTTTTTTTGCCTATTTTAGGGTTTCGAAGAAAAGGAATATCAAACTGAATGAAACCTTCGGGAACGTGATTTTTGGAACGAACAAGATCCAGGAGACTTGGACCCTACGTCAAGCAACCAACAGGGAAGCCACGAGGTAGGGGGCGCGCCTACCCCCCCCCCCCCAGGCGCGCCCTCCACCCTTGTGGGCCCCCTGTTGCTCCACCGACGTACTCCTTCCTCCTATATATACCTACGTACCCCCAAACGATCAGATACGGAGCCAAAACCCTAATTCCACCGCCGTAACTTTCTATATCCACGAGATCCCATCTTGGGGCCTATTCCGGAGCTCCGCCGGAGGGGGCATCGATCACGGAGGGCTTCTACATCATTACCATAGCATCTCTGATGAAGTGTGAGTAGTTTACCTCAGACCTTCGGGTCCATAGTTATTAGCTAGATGGCTTCTTCTCTCTTTTTGGATCTCAATACAAAGTTCTCCCCCTCTATTGTGGAGATCTATTCGATGTAATCTTCTTTTGCGGTGTGTTTGTTGAGACCGTGAATTGTGGGTTTATGATCAAGTTTATCTATGAACAATATTTGAATCTTCTCTGAATTCTTTTATGTATGATTGGTTATCTTTGCAAGTCTCTTCGAATTATCAGTTTGGTTTGGCCTACTAGATTGATATTTCTTTCAATGGGAGAAGTGCTTAGCTTTGGGTTCAATCTTGCGGTGTCCTTTCCCAGTGACAATAGGGGCAGCAAGGCACATATTGTATTGTTGCCATCGAGGATAACAAGATGGGGTTTTTATCATATTGCATGAATTTATCCCTCTACATCATGTCATCTTGCTTAAAGCGTTACTCTGTTCCCTTGAACTTAATACTCTAGATGCATGCTAGATAGCGGTCGATGTGTGGAGTAATAGTAGTAGATGCAGGCAGGAGTCGGTCTACTTGTCTTGGGCGTGATGCCTATATACATGATCATACCTAGATATTCTCATAACTATGCTCAATTCTGTCAATTGTTCAACAGTAATTTGTTCACCCACCGTAAAATACTTATGCTCTTGAAAGAAGCCACTAGTGAAACCTATGGCCCCCAGGTCTATCTTCATCATATTAATGTTCCAACACTTAGTTGTTTTCATTGCCTTTTATTTTACTTTGCATCTTTATCATAAAAATACCAAAAATATTATCTTATCATATCTATCAGATCTCACTCTCGTGAGTGACCGTGTAGGGATTGACAACCCCTTATCGCGTTGGTTGCGAGGATTTATTTGTTTTGTGTAGGTGTGAGGGACTAGCGCGTAGCCTCCTACTGAATTGATACCTTGGTTCTCAAAAACTGAGGGAAATACTTATGCTACTTTGCTGCATCACCCTTTCCTCTTCAAGGGAAAACCAACGCAGTGCTCAAGAGGTAGCAAGAAGGATTTCTGGTGCCGTTGCCGGGGAGGTCTACGCAAAAGTCAACATACCAAGTACCCATCACAAACCCTTATCTCCCGTATTACATTATTTGCCATTTGCCTCTCGTTTTCCTCTTCCCCACTTCACCCTTTCCATTTTATTCGCCCTCTCTCTCTATCCTCCCTCTCTTTCTCTATTTGCCCTTTTTTTGCCCGTTCCTCGTTTGCTTGTGTGTTGGATTGCTTGCTTGTCACGATGGCTCAAGATAACACTAAATTGTGTGACTTTACCAATACCAACAACAATGATTTTATTAGCACTCTGATTGCTCCTCTTATCGATGCTGAATCTTGTGAAATTAATGATGCCTTGCTGAATCTTGTCATGAAAGATCCGTTTTCCGGCCTTCCTATTGAAGATGCCGCTACCCATCTAAATAGCTTCATTGATTTGTGTGATATGCAAAAGAAGAAATATGTGGACAATGATATTTTTAAATTGAAGCTATTTCCTTTTTCGCTTAGAGATCGTGCTAAAGCTTGGTTTTTGTCTTTGCCTAAAAATAGTAGTGATTCTTGGAATAAGTGCAAAGATCCTTTTATCTCTAAGTATTTTCCTCCCGCTAAGATCATCTCTCTTAGAAATGATGTTATGAATTTTAAGCAACTTGATCATGAACATGTTGCACAAGCTTGGGAGAGGATGAAATTAATGATACGTAATTGCTCAACACATGGTTTGAATTTGTGGATGATTATACAAACTTTTTATGCCGGATTGAATTTTGCTTCTAGAAATCTTTTAGATTCGGCCGCGGGAGGCACTTTTATGGAAATCACTTTAGGAGAAGCTACTAAACTCCTAGATAATATTATGGTTAATTATTCTCAATGGCACACTAAAAGATCTACTAATAAGAAAGTGCATGCGATAGAAGAAATTAATGTTTTGAGTAGAAAGATGGATGAACTTATGAAATTATTTGCTAATAAAAGTGTTTCTTCCGATCCTAATGATATGCCTTTGTCTACTTTGATTGAGAATAATAATGAATCTATGGATGTGAATTTTGTTGGTAGGAATAATTTTGGTAACAACGCGTATAGAGGAAACTTTAATCCTAGGCTGTATCCTAGTAATTCCTCTAATAATTATGGTAATTCCTACAACAATTCTTATGGAAATTATAATAAGATGCCCTCGGATTTTGAATCTAATATTAAAGAATTTATTACTTCGCAAAAGAATTTCAATGCTTTGATTGAAGAAAAATTGCTTAAGATTGATGAGTTGGCTAGGAATGTTGATAGAATTTCTCTTGATGTTGATTCTTTGAAACTTAGATCTATTCCACCTAAGCATGATATCAACGAGTCTCTCAAAGCCATGAGAATTTCCATTGATGAGTGCAAAGAAAGAACCGCTAGTATGCGTGCTAAGAAAGATTCCTTTATAAGAGCGTGTTCTTCTAGTTTCCATGATAATAAAGATGAAGATCTAAAAGTTATTGATGTGTCCCCTATTAAATCTTTGTTTTGCAATATGAATCTTGATAATGATGGGACTGATTATGATCCACCTTTACCTAGAAGGCGTTCCAAAAATTCGGAGTTTTTAGATCTTGATGCTAAATTTGATAAAAGTGGGATTGAAGAGATCAAAACTCTAGATGTTAATGAACCTACTATTTTGGATTTCAAGGAATTTAATTATGATAGATGCTCTTTGATAGATTGTATTTCCTTGTTAAAATCCATGCTAAATTCTCCTCATGCTTATAGTCAAAATAAAGCTTTCACTAAACATATGGTTGATGCTTTGATGCAATCTTATGAAGAAAAACTTGAGTTGAAAGTCTCTATCCCTAGAAAACTTTATGATGAGTGGGAACCAACTATTAAAATTAAAATTAAAGATCATGAATTCTATGCTTTGTGTGAGTTGGGTGCTAGTGTTTCCACGATTCCAAAGACTTTATGTGATTTGCTAGGTTTCCGTGATTTTGATGATTGGTCTCTAAACTTGCACCTTGCGGATTCCACTATTAAGAAACCTATGGGAAGAATTAATAATGCTCTTATTGTTGCAAATAGGAATTATGTGACCGTAGATTTTAGTGTTCTTGACATAGATTGCAATCCTTCATGTCATATTATTCTTGGTAGACCTTTCCTTAGAACGATTGGTGCAATTATTGATATGAAGAAAGGAAATATTAGATTCCAATTTCCGTTAAGGAAAGGCATGGAACACTTTTCTGGAAAGAAAATAAATTACCTTATGAATCTATTATGAGAGCCACTTATGGATTTCCTACCAAAGATGGCAATACCTAGATCTATCCTTGCTTTTTATGCCTAGCTAGGGGCGTTAAACGATAGCACTTGTTGGGAGGCAACCCAATTTTATTTTTATTCCTTGCTTTTTTCTCCTGTTTAGTAATAAATAATTTATCTATACTCTGTTTTGGTTGTGTTTTGTGTTTAGTTAGTGTTTGTGCCAAGTAGAACCGTTGGGAAGACTTGGGGAAAGTCTTTTTAATCTTGCTGTAAAAAACAGAAACTTTAGTGCTCAGGAGAACTGCTGCCATTTTTATTTGGAAAGTGCTATTTAGTTAATTATTTTTGCAGATGATTAATAGATAAATTCCTCACGTCCAGAAATTTATTTTAGAATTTTTGGGGTTCCAGATCTTGCGCTAGCTACAGATTACTACAGACTGTTCTGTTTTTGACAGATTCTGTTTTTCGTGTGTTGTTTACTTATTTTGATGAATCTATGGCTAGTAAAATAGTTTATAAACCATATAGAAGTTGGAATACAGTAGGTTTAACACCAATATAAATAAAGAATGAGTTCATTACAGTACCTTGAAGTGGTGTTTTGTTTTCTTTCGCTATCGGAACTCACGAGATTTTCTACTTTAAGTTTTGTGTTGTGAAGATTTCAAGTTTTGGGTAAAGATTTGATGGATTATGGAACAAGGAGTGGCAAGAGCCTAAGCTTGGGGATTCCCATGGCACCCCAAAGATAATATAAGGACACCAAAAATACAAAGCTTGGGGATGCCCCGGAAGTCATCCCCTCTTTCGTCTACTTCTATCGGTAACTTTACTTGGAGCTATATTTTTATTCACCACATGATATGTGTTTTGCTTGGAGTGTCTTGTATGATTTGAGTCTTTATTTGTTAGTTTTCCACAATAATCTTTGCTGTACACACCTTTTGAGAGAGAGAGACACATGATTCGGAAATTATTAGAATACTCTATGTGCTTCACTTATATCTTTTGAGTTATATATTTTTGCTCTAGTGCTTCACTTATATCTTTTAGAGCACGTCGGTGGATTTGTTTTATAGAAACTATTGATCTATCATGCTTCACTTAGATTATTTTGAGAGTCTTAAATAGCATGGTAATTTGCTTAAATAATCCTAAAACTTTCTTATGAGTGTGTTGAATACTAAGAGAAGTTTGAAACTTGATAACTGTTTTGAGATATGGAGATGGTGATATTAGAGTTGTGCTAGTTGAGTAGTTGTGAATTTGAGAAATGCTTGTGTTGAAGTTTGTGATTCCCGTAGCATGCACGTATGGTGAACCGTTATGTGATGAAGTCGGAGCATGATTTATTTATTGATTGTCTTCCTTATGAGTGGCGGTCGGGGACGGGCGATGGTCTTTTCCTACCAATCTATCCCCCTAGGAGCATGCGTGTAATACTTTGCTTTGATAACTTTTAGATTTGTGCAATAAGTATATGAGTTCTTTATGACTAATGTTGAGTCCATGGATCATACACACTTTTCTTCCTTCCACCATTGCTAGCCTCTCTAATACCGCGCACCTTTCGCCGGTATCATACACCCACCATATATCTTCGTCAAAACAGCCACCATACCTACCTATCATGGCATTTCCATAACCATTCCAAGATATACGGCCATGCAACTTACCACCGTTCTGTTTATTATGACACACTTCATCATTGTCATATTGCTTTGCATGATCATGTAGTTGACATTGTATTTGTGGCAAAGCCACCGTTCATAATTCTTTCATACATGTCACTCTAGATTCATTGCATATCACGGTACACCGCCGGAGGCATTCACATAGAGTCATATTTTGTTCTAAGTATCGACTTGTAATTGTTGAGTTGTAAGTAAATAAAAGTGTGATGATCATCATTTTTAGAGCATTGTCCCAAGTGAGGAAAGGATGATGGAGACTATGATTCCCCCACAAGTCACGATGAGACACCGGACGAAAAAAAATAAAAAAAGAGGCCATAAAAAAGGGGAAAGGCCCAAATAAAAAAAAAGAAATATATGAGAGAAAAAGAGAGAAGGGACAATGCTACTATCCTTTTATCACACTTGTGCTTCAAAGTAGCACCATGATCTTCATGATAGAGAGTCTCCTATGATATCACTTTCATATACTAGTGGGAATTTTTCATTATAGAACTTGGCTTGTATATTCCAATGATGGGCTTCCTCAAAATGCCCTAGGTCTTCGTGAGCAAGCAAGTTGGATGCACACCCACTTAGTTTCTTTTTGAGCTTTCGTATACTTATAGCTCTAGTGCATCCATTGCATGGCAATCCCTACTCACTCACATTGATATCTATTGATGGGCATCTCCATAGCCCTTTGATACGCCTAGTTGATGTGAGACAATCTTCTCCCTTTTTGTCTTCTCCACAACCACCTTTCTATTCCACCTATAGTGCTATGTCCATGGCTCACGCTCATGTATTGCGTGAAGATTGAAAAAGTTTTAGAATGTCAAAAGTATGAAACAATTGCTTGGCTTGTCATCGGGGTTGTGCATGATTTAAATACTTTGTGTGGTGAAGATAGAGCATAGCCAGACTATATGCTTTTGTAGGGATAACTTTCTTTGGCCATGTTATTTTGAGAAGACATAATTGCTTAGTTAGTATGCTTGAAGTATTACTATTTTTATGTCAATATTAAACTTTTATCTTGAATCTTTCGGATCTGAATATTCATGCCACAATTAAGAAGAATTACTTTGAAATTATGCCAAGTAGCATTCCACATCAAAAATTATGTTTTTATCATTTACCTACTCGAGGACGAGAAGGAATTAAGCTTGGGGATGCTTGATACGTCTCCAACGTATATATAATTTTTGATTGCTCCATGCTATATTATCTTCTGCTTGGGACATTATTGGGCTTTATTATCCACTTTTATATTATATTTGGGACTAACCTATTAACCGGAGGCCCAGCCCAGAATTGCTGTTTTTTTCTATTTTAGGGTTTCGAAGAAAAGGAATATCAAACGGAGTTCAAACGGAATGAAACCTTCAGGAACGTGATTTTTGAAACGAACAAGATCCAGGAGACTTGGACCCTACGTCAAGCAACCAACAGGGAAGCCATGAGGTAGGGGGCGCGCCTACCCCCCCCCCCCTGGCGCGCCCTCCACCCTCATGGGCCCCCTGTTGCTCCACTGATGTACTCCTTCCTCCTATATATACCTACGTACCCCCAAACAATCAGATACGGAGCCAAAACCCTAATTCCACCGCCGTAACTTTCTGTATCCATGAGATCCCATCTTGGGGCCTGTTCCGGAGCTCCGCCGGAGGGGGCATCGATCATGGAGGGCTTCTACATAAACACCATAGCATCTCCGATGAAGTGTGAGTAGTTTACCTCAGACCTTCGGGTCCATAGTTATTAGCTAGATGGCTTCTTCTCTCTTTTTGGATCTCAATACAAAGTTCTCCCCCTCTCTTGTGGAGATCTATTCGATGTAATCTTCTTTTGTGGTGTGTTTGTTGAGACCGATGAATTGTGGGTTTATGATCAAGTTTATCTATGAACAATATTTGAATCTTCTCTGAATTCTTTTATGTATGATTGGTTATCTTTGCAAGTCTCTTTGATTTATCAGTTTGGTTTGGCCTACTAGATTGATCTTTCTTGCAATGGGAGAAGTGCTTAGCTTTGGGTTCAATCTTGCGGTGTCCTTTCCCAGTGACAGTAGGGGCAGCAAGGCACGTATTGTATTGTTGCCATCGAGGATAACAAGATGGGATTTTTATCATATTGCATGAATTTATCCCTCTACATCATGTCATCTTGCTTAAAGCGTTACTCTATTCTCTTGAACTTAATACTCTATATGCATGCTGGATAGCGGTCAATGTGTGGAGTAATAGTAGTAGATGCAGACAGGAGTCGGTCTACTTGTCTTGGACTTGATGCCTATGTACATGATCATACCTAGATATTCTCATAACTATGCTCAATTCTGTCAATTGCTCAATAGTAATTTGTTCACCCACTGTAAAATACTTATGCTCTTGAAAGAAGCCACTAGTGAAACCTATGGCCCCCGGGTCTATCTTCATCATATTAATGTTCCAACACTTAGTTATTTTCATTGCCTTTTATTTTACTTTGCATCTTTATCATAAAAATACCAAAAATATTATCTTATCATATCTATCAGATCTCACTCTCGTAAGTGACCGTGTAGGGATTGACAACCCCATATCGCGTTGGTTGCAAGGATTTATTTGTTTTGTGTAGGTGCGAGGGACTGGCGCGTAGCCTCCTACTGGATTGATACCTTGGTTCTCCAAAACTAAGGGAAATACTTACGCTACTTTGCTGCATCATCCTTTCCTCTTCAATGGAAAACCAACGCAGTGCTCAAGAGGTAGCAGACCACCATCGGGTTTAAGATTACAACTTGGTCCAACAAAGTCTTCAAAAAAACGAGAGTTGTAACTTAGCAAAAAACGCCCATATATATAGACCCGCTTGAAGACTAACTCACAATTTCTCCCCCTTTGTCATCGAATGACCAAAAGGGATGAGAAGTGAGAACTAACGCCCCTGGAGAATATCACGAAGACGATGGAGGAGCGCCAGCGTTGTTGGAGTCGGTTGTTGAAGTAGGGCCTGCCGTAGTGTCATCCAAATCTTCATGCTCATCTGTCTCACGAGATGAAGAATAGGAGCTAGCCACCAAGTGAGGAACTTTGGCCTTCTTGAATTTCTTCGAAGGTGGTTGTCGGTGTCAAAACCGGCGGATCTCAGGTAGGGGGTCCCGAACTGTGCGTCTAAGGCGGATGGTAACAGGAGGCAGGGGACACGATGTTTACCAAGGTTCGGGCCCTCTTGATGGAGGTAATACCCTACGTCCTGCTTGATTGTTCTTGATGATATGAATAGTACAAGAGTTGATCTATCACGAGATCAAAGAGGCTAAACCCTAGAAGCTAGCCTATGGTATGATTGTCTATTGTCCTACAGACTAAAACCCTCTGGTTTATATAGACACTGGAGGAGGCTAGGGTTACACAAGGTCGGTTACAAAGGAGGAGATATACATATTTGTATTGCCTAGCTTGCCTTCCACGCCAAGTAGAGTCCCATCCGGACACGGGACGAAGTCTTCAAACTTGTATCTTCATAGTCCAATAGTCTGGCCAAAGGATATAGTCCGGCTGTCCGGAGACCCCCTAGTCCAGGACTCCCTCAGTAGCCCCTGAACCAGGCTTCAATGACGATGAGTCCGGCACGTAGTGTTGTGTTCGGCATTGCAAGGCGGGTTCCTCCTCCGAATACACCATTGAAGATCTTGAATACAAGGATAGTGTCCGACCCTGCAAAATAAGTTCCACATACCACCGTAGAGAGAATAACATTTCCACGAATCTAATTTGTTGACACGTTTTGACAGCACGACATCATGCCATGGCCCGGTTTTTATTCGAATCGCTTTTTTTAACCAGCTCCGCACATATCACGAGGCGGTTTTCTTGACACGTCTTGTCAAAGCAGAGATCATGTTCCCCTTATCACGGGATTCTCATAAATACGGACATGGGTAACCCAACCGCGTCATCAATTACGGCGCCTGGGGAATAAGCTGTTTTGCTAGGCAAGTGGGGAGGCACATCGCCTCTTTCGCCCTTATAAAAGGGACAAAGATTTACTTTTTTCACCCACGCCTTCTTCCTCCTCGCTTACCCATTCCCGCACACTCGAGCTCTAGCGCCCAAGCTCACGTTCTTCTTCTCAAACCACTCCAAGTATGTCTGGAGCAGGAGGCAAGTGGATGGTCTCCTCCGTCACGGAGGAGAACATCAAAGAGTTACGGGAAGCCGGATACCTGGCTGCGGATATCGCGCACCGGCTGCCGAATGCGGGGCAAATCATCCCAACGCCCGAACCCCATGAGAGGGTATTTTTTTCTTACCCATTTCGTCCGTGGACTGGGATTCCCTCTCCACCCATTTGTCCGTGGGCTCATGTTCTACTACGGGCTGGATTTTCATGATTTGGCCCCCAATTTCATCCTCAACATCTCAGCGTTTATCGTCCTGTGCGAGGCCTTCCTCCGCATCAGGCCCCACTTCGGCCTATGGCTAAAAACCTTCAATGTCAAACCGAAGGTGGTGGGAGGCCAGCAAGCAGAGTGCGGAGGCGCCATGGTGGGCAAGATGCCTAACGTCACCTGGCTCGAGGGCACCTATGTGGATACCATAAAGGGGTGGCAATCAGGGTGGTTCTACATCACCGAGCCGCGCGACTCCAACTGGGTGGCAGCCCCCAAATTTCGATCCGGAATCCCCACGCGGCTCACCTCCTGGAAAAAGAAGGGCATGTCCTGGGGTTCTTCGGTAGAGATGACCGGACTCCAGACCTGCATCCAGAACATGACGAGAAGAAAAATCAAGCTTGTCAATGTGGTCCAGGTTATGCTCTTCCGCCGGATCCTTCCGTGCCAAAGACAGGCATTCAATTTGTGGGAGTTCGACTCGGCCAAGCACCAGACACTACGAGAGCTCTATGACACGACGCACAAGGACGTCTGGAGGGTGTTGTTCAAGAGCGCCGAGATGCCTCCCTCCCTCACCGAGGACCGCGGACTCAGCGCAAAGCGCCGCGCCAATTCGGTAGGTTTTTATATCTCCCAGGTTATTTATTTTCCCCAGTTTAGTTGTGTGCAGGATCTGAACTTCCATGTCATTAACAGGATTGGATAGAGACGGCGGAGCAGCTTCACAGCCCAGCCCCGCTGCCCGAAGATCCTGCAAATGCTCTTCTGATGAAGATGATGACTCCGGCACCATACGAGGTGCCAAAAAAGAATACCAAGAAGAAGGTCGCGGGGACCCAAAAGGGTCTCCGGCGCAAGGTTGTATCGGAGTCACCGGACGATGACTCCGACGCGCACTCCTCCCACGGAAACGAGGAGGAGAAAAGTTCTCCCCCCAGCCAGGGGAGACAAGAAAAGGAAGGCCGACCCATCCGGGGAGGCCGAAGGGTCCAAGGGAAGGACCCTCCCTCCAGACTACGCCACGACGGCCGCCGACTGCGGCGACGAGTGGCTACCCAGGGTCAAGCCCCTGGCGAAATCGTAAGTGTCCGGACACCGTAGTACTTCATGGTATGTTTTATTGTACTGCCTGCCCTCATGCCGAACATGATTATGCAGTCCGTCCCGAGCTCATCTTGACGTACCTTCATCGAGTGGCTCTTTGGACTCGTCGGATATGAACAGCGGTTCTCTTCCGATTGCTTCCACCTCTCGCCCTACGGTAAAGGCCGAGGTGTTGTCTCAAAAGGCACCGAGCCAAGGGGAGGTGATCCTGGGGGCGCCTGACGGCGACTTCCCGGACCCTGGGTACCAAGGGAGCAAGGATCCTACGGGCTTCGAGTTCGGGCCCTAGCCGGACACTACACTGGAACCTTCGATGGTTCCGGACTCCGGCAGGAGGTCCCCCATCAAGGGGGGCCAACCATCTGTGTCGGTGTCCTCTGTCCAACCAGAGGCACCGGACAACCTGCTGGAAGCGCTTCGCAGCGCTTCCATCGAAGAAGAGCACCGCACTATCATGAGTGTGGTGGTCGAGAAGGTTAGTCCGCCAAAAATGGACTGACCGAAGCTTGCGCCAGCCTCCTAACAGGCTTTGAGATAAGCAATCAAAATATAAGAAAATATTACCGCATAGATAGTAGCCCCTGATGCTCTGTTCGGCGTTCGCGAAGAAAAACTGAATAGAGGATCAAATGATAACTCAGGAGTCTAATTAGAGTATGTCTATGTGGATGTGCAGGCTTCACTGCTGGTTGCTGCCGCACGTACTGCGGAGGTCTCTGCGCTGAAGCACCCTGAAGTGGTCCGAGGACGAGCTCGGCCTTACCAAGAGGCAGCTCGAAGAGAGCAAAGGTAAAATATAGCCATGTCTATATAGTTAAAAAGAAGTTCGGGTGTGAAGTAATAGGATCGTCATGAATTTGTCAGGGGCCATGACCGAGGTGGAGACCCTGAGGAAGGCGTTGTCTGAGGCCAAAGACAAAGCGGGCAAAGAACGCATTGAATGGGAGAAACAAGAATCCCGAGTAGGCGAGGTGCAGCAAGAGCTCGAGGCTATTGCCAAAAAGCACGAGTCCTTGGAGCTTGAATCCAAGACGCGAGAGTCCGAGCTCGCACAGGCGCTTGAAAGCGTCCGGAGCATCAAGGCCGAAGCCCACAAGGCCCTTTAGGAGATTGACGCGGTGAAGAAGATAGCAGTGGGTAAGGCATTCAATATGCAAAGCAAGCATGTGAAGGAGACTTTCCTTTTTCTTATCCGAGTTCGAAGCTCTCCAGGAGCGTTTGCAGATCTTCCCCGCAGTGTACTGGATGCCACGGAGTTTTACTGGGCTGAGGAGGGGAGCTCAACGGAGAAGTTGTTCTGGCCTCAGTATACTGGGACCGAACACCCCGTGCCCTTAAGCGACTAGCTGAAGTAGTTGGTCGAGCTTCACAAGGCGGCCGAACAGGCCATGAGGGGCCTTAAAGTCCAGATGTGGCCGGGCGAGCCCCTGTCTGGCAGCTACTTCAGCCTAGTGAGGCGGCTAGTGGAAGCCTGCCCACGGCTTGAAGTCATCAAGCGGTCCGTCTGCATCGAGGGTGCACGCAGGGCTTTTGCCCGGGCGAAGGTGCACTGGGCAAAGCTGGACGCCGTGAAGCTGGTGAAGGAGGGGCCGCCGGAGGGCAAGGAGCATCGCTGCCCCCAAAAATTATTATGAGAGTGTCCTGAAGGGTTCCCGCTTAGTGGCAGATGAGTGTGCCAAGGATGTAATTTTTGAATGAACATGCCATGTGATCATGTAATATCAAACGAGTTCGTTTGCGCCATGCGATGCTTTCTTAATTTAAAATATTACCTTCTGTGCGGCCGTTTATAAAATCTGAGAGTTGGCCAGTCGTCGGCTTCTACCCCCATCTAACTAGTACTGGGGTCTTCGGGATAAATCTGAACACTCTTTACCCCAATTTTGGGTCCTTCAAGGGAGGTGTTCAGCACAACGAACCAGGCAATTGGACTATAATGCTTTATCACTCCCACTTAGCCATAGAAGTCAATGATTTTAAATTGTAGCGACCCGACCCGAATGGATCAAGTCTCTGTGCTTAAGTGTCATCCCTGGATCGGTATGCTGACACACATAGTACTTGAAGGATTTATAACAGAGGTAAATCACATGTATAAAGTAACGTAAATACTATTACCTCAATCCATATAGCGGAAGCAACAAGGTTGTGGATTCCCATCAACACCAACGGCAAAGTTGAGTGTAGAAATCGTAACCCTAAAGTATCACTTACTCGTCGTAAGATAACCCTGCAACATGAGACGTTGCAGCCCGAAACGGGTCAGTACATTGAATGTACTGGCAAATTCACACCATAGAGAATAATGAATAATGACTATCACTACATGCATATTTGGCTGGTGGAAAAGCTCTATGGTTATAAGGTTTTTGCGTAAAGCTAATTTTTCCCTACTGCAAAGGAATAAATTTTATTTAACTATCATGGTGGTTGTTGAACATTGAGAATGGTTGACAGCATTCTCAATCCCAATTAAGTAACATCATTAAACCCAACAATATTCATTTAAAGTAACATGATGAGATCAACAGGATAATCCAAGAACTAGATACTCAAGATGTCCATAACCAGGGACACGGCTAATCATGATTAGTTTGTACACTCTGCAGAGGTTTGCGCACTTTTCCTCACAAGACTCGATCGCCTCCGTTGGATTTCTCGCACTACATGGTGTTTGAGAAACGGATGACCGAGACATAGTCTTTCAGAAGCGCTAGCACCTTACGATCGGGTAGACCGGTACACCTACATCCCCTACATCTGCTAGTCTACCACTGTAAGAGTTCGCACAACTTAGTCAACTATGCCAGAGCCCATAATGGCTTGTGGCTGCACACGGAAGTTTCTAGCATGAATGATCTTATGATCCCTTTGAGGCTGGGTGGCGGTCCGAAAAAAAACAGGCAAGTCCTGATAGACATCATGTGCCTCAATCCACCCAGATGTGTGTTTAAGTTGCCACCTTAGATAAACCATTAAATTATCAATCTCACATCTGTCATGGATATCACTCACCCAATCCACGTCTACTAGCATAGCATGGCATAATAAGCAAACGTAGAAGTAACTCCCAAAGGTTTCATAATAATACAGGTAATAGGTACTACCTCATCTACTTCCCATCCCACAATTTAATTAGATCCTAATCATGCAATGTGAGAGGATTGATCTAATGCAATAAAACATGGGTTGTAGAAAAGGTATGATCAAAGTGTTACTTGCCTGCAATGTTGATGAAGATGATTCGCACTCAAAACTCTTGATAGCTCTACTCGTCACACTCCGGTCAATCTATCGTAAGCAAGCAATAGTAACCACACATAAGCAATCACTCAAAAGATCGGGAAGAACGAAGAAAACAAATCGGAAAACATCAAAACCAAGCAAATAACTCTTGCAACATAAAACAATTTCTAACACTACCAAAATTATATGAATTTGGCCTTATTAGAATGTTTAGGTCAAGCGCTTCGATTTGCAAAAAGAATCAACTCAAACGGAGCTACGAAACTCAAGTTATGATCAAATGAAGTTTGAATTCAAATCTGATCTAATTCAAATTTTAAACTTTTGAAAAACATGTTTGAGTTGGATTATTGGATAGACAAGATCATAACGAATAAGTGGGCGTTGGTTTCGTTGGATTTGGACTAACGAGTAAAAAGTTATAGTCGTTTGAAGTACAGGGACTAAACTATGAAGAAAGTATTCACATCTAGGTCCCTGGCCGAAATTAAAACAGAAAACAAAAATACTAAATAACGAACGCTCGTTTATAAGATCAAAACAGTGGACGTTCGCTGTTTAATAAAACCTAAAAAAACAGGTCTAGTCTAGGTTTTTTTTTAAAAAAAACCGAACTTAAAATAAAACCGGATCGGACCGGGCGGGTTTTACCGGTCCACGGCGGTCAATGGCAACGGCGACAGCGGCGGTTTCCGGCAAGGCGAGGCGACGGCGAGCGGCCACGGCGGCGCGTGGGCAAGCGGCGCGAGGCAGCATGGGCGAGGGCAGCATGGTGGCGAAGCAAGGCGGCGGCGCAGGCGAGCGGGCGGCGCAGCAGCAGTGGCGAAGGGCACGGCGAGGCGGCAGGCAGCGGCGCGGATCTGCGGCGGCACGGGAGTGCGAGGGAGGAGAGAGAGGCGGGGCCCGGGGCGGCGGCTTTATAGTAGGGGAGGGGAGGGGGTGGCCTTGGAGGAGGGGTAAGGCGGCGACGGCTTCCGTGGAGGCCACGGCACGGCGGCGTGCTGGCTCGGGAGTCCCTCCCGAGCTCGGGGACGATGAGGAGGTGGGCTGGGCCACGGCCTGGGAGCTGGGCTGGCCCAGTCGGCGGCGGGGAGTAGAGAGAGGAAGAGCAGTGCTGGGCTTCGGCCTGGCACTGTTCGGAGAGTTTTTTTTAAAACACAGACAAATGAAAATAAAACAAAAGCAAATAAAATATTATATAGGCATATTATATATCAAAATTTTCAGAAAAAGATTTTCTACATGGTGAACATTTTTCTAGCATTAAATAAAATACACACAAATTCTAATAATTCAAAGAGTGCTACTGGTCTATTAAAATCCAACTAAAATCATTTTAAAAATACCAAAATGATTTCAAATTAATTTTTCTCCAATTTTCTATTGTAGGGAATCATATTATCCTATTTTCCATGTATTTTATTTTTGGAGAAAAATAATTTGAATAAAACTCAAATAAATCCAAATTGAAGATTAAATCCAAAAGGACTTTGAATTTAATTCTTTGAAACTCCCAACTCATATTTCATAATTTGAAGAAGTCATTTTATCTTCTCTCGTGAAAATCATTGAGTTGCATAAAGTTTCTGAATTGGAAAATATTTCCCAATGGAATTCAAATATTTTTCAAACATCCTTTTCATTTTAAATGGAAGAAGTCATGTCATCTTCTCTCTAGGGTTTTGTGTTGAAAAGAATTTGAATTCATGGAGATCATAAAAGCAAATATGAAAGTTTGGGAAAGTCCTTTTATTCCCTCTCATTTAACTTTCAAAAGTTTCGAATTCACTCACTTTCAGACAATCAATCAAACAATCAATCAAATCTATCTATTTATTATAACATTCCAAAATTTAGAATTTTGGGATGTTACAAACCTACCACCCTTAAAAGGAATCTCGTCCTCGAGATTCGGAGAGGCTAGCAAGAAAAGGTTGGGTTTGGGGTCTTCTCAAAATCCATCAATCGTCTCCGGGGTCTGGGGTGCTACCACCCTTAGAGCATGGTTACGGTTCTATCAAAACTCATATACTCCATCCTTATTCTTGACAGTGTCGGTCTTCTCAGATCTTCAGGATAATTCCTTATCTGGCTCTTCCGGTAGTGGCATAACCTTTTCCTCAATTCTTCTGTCCTTTCCTCTTGGTAAGGTTATTCCGAGATTGGGTCTTCTTAGCTGACGGGTCTGGCGCCAAAACTAAACAACTATCGATATCTCATGGTGGTCAACAATTTGTGGTTTCTCCTACAGGAAATGGGTCTGGGTGATCCTCACCGTATAACCTACGGTTGGCAAAGCTGCCTTGTACAAGAGAAAAATACCTATACCATTCTAAGGTTTAACAAGGTTTAATATCGTCGTCTCTCTACTATAGGCAAGTCACTCAGATTTACCATCCCATATAGCAAGGCGAATAATAAGAGTAAGTCGGTATGGTGATCAATCCATCCCGCACCCAAATCATTACCCTGTATATGGTTTAGCGAATCTCGCATTCTAACACTCAGTCATCCTCGCAAGCATTGCAGAATTTCTCTCGTCGATGAACCAAGTTCGAAATAATCCATTGATTCTGCAAGCCAGACAAACATCTATCGTTCCTTCACAACTCTCAGGTTTTGCGTTACTCCTATAAGATCGTTTGTCGACAAAGGTATATCCATGTCCAGGGTTTTTCCTTCAGCAAGAATGTGCTTGCTTCTTCGCAGGTCCTGGGCTTGTGGGTTATGGCCCATCTTATTACTTGCAAACCTTGAACTCATCATTGGGCAACTGGTCATTATTCCAACTTCCAACTTCCTAGTATTCTTAAATCCATCCAATTGTATTGTCTTCCTTCCTTATATTGGCACCAATCTAGGACATGATTACTCAGACTCATCATGGAGCTTCCATTGATCCATATTTCCGACATCATACCTCCTTTATATCCAATAGTAATTTATCTCTCCATCCTCGTGGGATATCCCTCATACCGAGATATAAACTTATACTTATGGAGTCCATATTCCACTTCGTGGAACATCATTATCCTTTCCGCGGTCAAGTGTCCTTACAGGGGAATATTGGCCATCTCTGCTTGGCACTTCTTCAACTGGGAAACGTGAAACACATCTTGAACTCCTGACAGTCCTTCGGGTAACTCCAACTTGTAGGCCACTTCTCTCATATGCTCCAAAACTCGGTATGGTCCTACAAATCTCGGGGCTAACTTTACCTTAACTCCAATTCGTTTAACTCCTCACAGAGGGAACACATGAAGACATGCTCTGTCTCCAATTTCATAGACTACCTCCTTGAGTTTTTGAGTCTACATAACTCTTCTGCCTGGACTGAGCTACCTTCAGTCGATCTCGAATCAACTTAACATTCTCTTCTGACTCCTTTGATCACCTTTGGTCCAAACAACTGACGGTCTCCAACTTCATCCCACATACTCTTGGGGTATCACACATATCAAGACAAAACTCGTATTCATTTTGTCCAAAATCCATTACAGGGTACTACCACCCTTAAAATGCACAAATCTTCCATAGACCATATTTCTCTTATCCTAAAAAATGGTCAAAATCCTTCTTCATAGAGTAAAAACTCATAAAATCCATATCAGTACCAACGATGCAACTTTATTCACTCTCAATTAATTACAATCTCTCGCTTTTCCATTACATGTCTCAACTCAACACCTCAAGAAAATGTTCTCACTTCTACTACTCCATTACTTTTGTTGCAAACTCAACTACCTAGCACAAGTTTCCTTCTCCTTGGGGCATTCTCTGGAAAAGTGCCCTGCTCCATTACCACTAAAACATATTACTTCTGACAAGTATCGAGGTTTCCTTTTTGGGCAATTGTTGAGGTAGTGCCCTGACTCCTTGCACCTGTAACAGGTGATATGACTCAGGTCCTTCCTGGAATCCAATCGGTTTCTCTTCCTAGACTTTTCCATTCCAATCAGGGCTTCTATTTCCTGTGGGTCATATTCTACTTCCTCTGTCGAGAATTCTACTAGATCCCCATTCAAACAATTTTGGGAGATGTGCCCTTCTTCTCCGCATGAATAGCATGACTTAGTGCAGGGTTTACTCGGGTCTTCTTTAGGTGTGTCCTCCACCTCTTCCTTCATCACAGTTTCTTCTAAAATTCCCATAAGGGCTCCTTTCATTTCTTCTTTCTTCTGCTGGATGGTTCGTTGTACCATGGGGTAAATGTGACACTGAGTAGGATAGTGGGTAATCCCTTCACACAAGAAACAAGTAATCTGCCTATTTGGGCATTCTTCAACTGGGTGACTTCCTTCACAATTAGGGCATTCATCCTTGTGTTCTTTATGGGTGTGCCCGATTTCTCCACAAATCTTGCATGCATAAGTTTTCTTCATATCCTTTCCATAAGGCTTCAACTTCTGGGACACAAACCGAGACTTTGGCAAAGTCAACTTAAATTCCTTCCAAGTGGTTACTCCTTGCCATCCATTGATGGTTTGGTACATCCTCCACCAAGTAGCAGCACCTCTTTCAAAGCACTGAAGAGCATGCTAGGTCATATCATGTCCAACTATAGGGTTATTCTCCATGTGATCCTCCATGTTCTGAATCCATCGGTCTGCCTCCAACTGACTCATCGGTCCAGAAAATATAAGCTTATCTCCATTCATCCTCTATTGGGTCCATGAGTTTTGGGGTGAGATAAGAGAGATCAAGAGGGATGCACACAATACAAACAAAAGTTTTGAAAAGACAGATTTTATTTGTGGCCGTCGGGAAAAACATCAAACAAATGACAGCTCACAAACGTCGCATCTAACGTAGGTATATAACAGGGGTTTGGTCTTCTAAAGGTCAATAAATCTTCAACGTCTCCAAATTCTTCAAACCTTGTTCATGCCTCCAATGGCTTCTTCCGATCATGCTTGTCCTTCTCAAGTTCTTTTGCCAGATCAATCTCTGTTGGCGTGAAATCTCTTGTGACATCCTTTAATATTCCGGAGTTGCATTTCAACTTATGGTTTCAACATCCTTCACATGAACCATGGTCCTACTGTCCTTCAGTTCCTGACAATTCTCCGGTATCTCGGGGTTGCAGCTCCTCCAGCTTGTCTACTCTCATCTTCAGGATCATGAGTTCCTCACGAAATGCTCCTTGTCAAAATACGGCTTCTTGTAGCTTTAAACTTCTTGATGTACTACTCCAGATCTTGGTGATACACCAGCTAAGTTTAAAACTGCATCCTTTGCTGATAGATGCTCCATCAGCCTTCTACCATCCAATCCTTCCGAAGGAATGCATGTTAGGTCAGCTCGGTGACCACAGTATCAATGGTGATGACATCACGGATAACCGTGTTTCTGCCCTTGTCATTGCCATGAGCTATCTTGCCAGTTGATATCTCCCGCCTTAGGGTTTTCTTGACAAAACTTTGAGTTCTCAACTCTCCATGTTTCAGTCTTTCTCCGATACACCTTGATCTCGGGTATTGACAACTTCCATAGTCTGCCAAGTTCCATAAGGGTAGCCTTCCTAGGTCATACAAATCTGGGAATTCTTCAGAGCCTACAAATTGCACTTGTCTTCGGTTGCACGGAAAATACTCTTCATTCTGAAGTGGTCTCGGTTGTCCGATATCTTGTACATCTTGGAGTGGTCTCATCAGTCGAATCTTCGTGTGGTCAAAAGGGGAAAGGGGTATGGTCTCACTAAAGGGAATTTTTTTTGAATAAGCTCAGAAGAGAAGAGAGGTAAAAGATCTTTTTGAAAGGGACAGTTGTAGAGAAAAATCTTTGCTATGGGCTTGCCAGTTTCTAGGGTCACGTCCTACAGTCAACATGTGCTCTGATACCATCTTGTAACGACCCGACCCGAATGGATCAAGTCTCTGTGCTTAAGTGTCATCCCTGGATCGGTATGCTGACACACACAATACTCGAAGGATTTATAACAGAGGTAAATCACATGTATAAAGTAACGTAAATACTATTACCTCAATCCATATAGCAGAAGCAACAAGGTTGTGGATTCCCATCAACACCAACGGCAAAGTTGAGTGTGGAAATCGTAACCCTAACGTATCACTTACTCGTCGTAAGATAATCCTGCAACATGAGACGTTGCAGCCCGAAACGGGTCAGTACATTGAATGTACTGGCAAATTCACACCATAGAGAATAATGAATAATGACTATCACTACATGCATATTTGGCTGGTGGAAAAGCTCTATGGTTATAAGGTTTTTGCGTAAAGCCAATTTTTCCCTATTGCAAAGGAATAAATTTTATTTAACTATCATGGTGGTTGTTGAACATTGAGAATGGTTGATAGCATTCTCAATCCCAATTAAGTAACATCATTAAACCCAACAATATTCATTTAAAGTAACGTGATGAGATCAACAGGATAATCCAAGAACTAGATACTCAAGATGTCCATAACCGGGGACACGGCTAATCATGATTAGTATGTACACTCTGCAGAGGTTTGCGCACTTTTCCCCACAAGACTCGATCGCCTCCGTTGGATTTCTCGCACTACATGGTGTTTGAGAAACGGATGACCGAGACATAGTCTTTCAGAAGCGCTAGCACCTTACGATCGGGTAGACCGGTACACCTACATCCCCTACATCTGCTAGTCTACCACTGTAAGAGTTCGCACAACTTAGTCAACTATGCCAGAGCCCATAATGGCTTGTGGCTGCACACGGAAGTTTCTAGCATGAATGATCTTATGATCCCTTTGAGCCTGGGTGGCGGTCCGAAAAAAAACAGGCAAGTCCTGATAGACATCAGGTGCCTCAATTCACCCAGATGTGTGTTTAAGTTGCCACCTTAGATAAACCATTAAATTATCAATCTCACATCTGTCATGGATATCACTCACCCAATCCACGTCTACTAGCATAGCATGGCATAATAAGCAAACGTAGAAGTAACTCCCAAAGGTTTCATAATAATACAGGTAATATGTACTACCTCATCTACTTCCCATCCCACAATTTAATTAGATCCTAATCATGCAATGTGAGAGGATTGATCTAATGCAATAAAACATGGGTTGTCGAAAAGGTATGATCAAAGTGTTACTTGCCTGCAATGTTGATGAAGATGATTCGCACTCAAAACTCTTGATAGCTCTACTCGTCACACTCCGGTCAATCTATCGTAAGCAAGCAATAGTAACCACACATAAGCAATCACTCAAAAGATCGGGAAGAACGAAGAAAACAAATCGGAAAACATCGAAACCAAGAAAATAACTCTTGCAACAAAAAACAATTTCTAACACTACCAAAATTATATGAATTTGGCCTTGTTAGAATGTTTAGGTCAAGCGCTTCGATTTGCAAAAAGAATCAACTCAAACGGAGCTACGAAACTCAAGTTATGATCAAATGAAGTTTGAATTCAAATCTGATCTAATTCAAATTTTAAACTTTTCAAAAACATGTTTGAGTTGGATTATTGGATAGAGAAGATCATAACGAAGAAGTGGGCGTTGGTTTCGTTGGATTTGGACTAACGAGTAAAAAGTTATAGTCGTTTGAAGTACAGGGACTAAACTGTGAAGAAAGTATTCACATCTAGGTCCCTGGCCGAAATTAAAACAGAAAAAGAAAATACTAAATAACGAACGCTCGTTTATAAGATCAAAAAAGTGGACGTTCGCTGTTTAATAAAACCTAAAAAAACAAGTCTAGTCTAGGTTTTTTTTTAAAACACCGAACTTAAAATAAAACCGGATCGGACCGGGCGGGTTTTACCGGTCCACGGCGGTCAACGGCAACGGCGGCGGTTTCCGGTGAGGCGAGGCGAGGCGACGGCGAGCGGCCACGGCGGCGCGCGGGCAAGCGGCGCGAGGCAGCGTGGGAGAGGGCAGCGTGGTGGCGAAGCAAGGCGGCGGCGCAGGCGAGCGGGCGGCGCAGCAGCAGCGGCGAAGGGCGCGGCGAGGCGGCGGGCAGCGGCGTGGATCTGCGGCGGCG